>NC_135505.1:107080935-107251775 GCF_052857255.1 Amblyomma americanum | reverse complement strand
AGGAGCGCTGCTCAGAAAGAGGCTCCAAGACAGATGTATGAGCATCCTAGTGGCGATTGTGGCTTTGCGGAGGAGGGCAGACTGTTAACGCTTTCGCGTAAGGATTGGTTTGTAGTTTTCAATCGCCGAGGAACACTGTCTTTCAGCCAGACTTCGATTGCTACACTACTGTTTTTTCCGTTTGGTTCTTGTTGCTTCCACAGTTATGCGATAATCAGGCCACACTCGGAGCATACGCTGTAGATGTGTGAGAGTATGATGTGGGGAAGAACTGAAAGAATACTGCTAGAGGGACCCCTCCTACCCTGACCTTTGGTGTTATTAATTGTATGTACACTTCATCTGAGTAGCACTGCTAAAGCTACGAAGCCTGCAGAGGCGAGTTACTTGTGCCACGCTTTGCAGTTATTCCTGTTATGTGCGAGTCTTTGATGGGCTTCTATGCGCACAATGGAGAAGAAGTTTAATGCGTCCCAACGTTATTTTTCAAGATATTTCTTCGCTGACCAGCAGTAACATTACAGAAGGGTTCCCTACTTTCCTCCGCAGATTTCAGCAAAAGCGGTATAAAACACATATATCGCTTTTTTATTTCAGCATATGCTTGAACATCACTAGGCCATGGTTTCTCGAAAAACTGAATTAAAATCGCAAGTAAATACCTATACGACTGCGGGATGGTAGTTTGCCATGGTTCCCAGAAATAGCATGCGCCGTGGCTTTGACATAGGCCCTTTCCACCTTTGTCTGGTACGCTAGCTTTAATAAGCTACTCTTCCAGCTAGCTGCTTTCTATTGTTTCAGGACACAACACACCATTGCGACGATATCATCCTGGGTTCTACGCCTGTGCTTTCGTACGGTACCGCTTGTTAAAAGACCGCCACTGTCGCGTCTTATATGGCTCGCAAACAGCAGTGTTAAACCGGAACCTAACCCGAAACTGCAGTGAACCGGTTGCATATTTACGTTGACAAGTGGCTCATCTTTCGCGATTGATGATGCAGTTGCACTTTCAGGTTACTGGCCAGGTGGGAACTGGTCTCCGTCAATTCGAAAAAGCTGTCAGCTTTCACCACGGACGAGGAATTTGTTGAGGAAGTAGCTTTCGAGCTATTCGATTCAGCGCTGCTTACCCTCGAGGATTTGCCCGAGGGGAAAAACTGAGCAAGGCTAGGAGCCACTTGTAGGTCTTGCATGTGTAGCGGCCTTTGTTAGGCTACATCTCCTGAGAATGCGTCCAGCTCTTACACATGAGCCACTCGGAATTCTGGCTTCAAATTCTTGTCTGGCGCTGAGGCTTATTTGCGGACGTCAACTTCTCGTGGTCAAGACGTAGAGTTGATGTTAGTGCAGAAATCAGGTCTGGTTTTGTGCGCCGCACAGTCGTATCTTCTGCTCGGGCTCTTTTTTTCCTCTCGAGTCACGACGCCATTGGATCCGATGTACGTACACGGCCCGGTAGAGTATCGAAGGGTCCTGGCGAGCGGCGCCATCTCCTTGCTCATTGATTGCTGGTGGGCTGGTATAGGGTGACCTTGTTGCTGTTTCCGCCAGCGCGGTTGTCTTGGTTATCGACTGCGCTGCACTCACCATAGTTTGTTTATCCTAAATTCACTCACCATCATTAGTTTACCGTAACTAAAAGGCCCCTGGGTTAGGGCATTACATAAGAACATTACATAAAGACATTAAGGAACCATACATTACAATCGTCGAACTGAATAGCAGCTACTTCTGAAGGACTGTGCTCAGTGCGCATATTGTTACTGCTGTGCCCGTTGGGCCTTAGGCGGTGCAGGCTGGACAGTGTTATTTTTATTTATTCATCTGCCTACACAACTTTGTGTCCTACACAGGGCCGCCGTTGGGGCGAAACGTCCCGGTGGTGAGGTCCGCTTGCCACAGGTGCTTTGACGATGTGGGTATATCTGAGTGACCACTGACTGGCCACCGAATGGACAACGGAAAATGCACATCATATAGAATGTGGCCCCTGGTTGTGCGACGGATTAGCGTAGCACGTCGCTCAGCCGGACTCGACCGATGCGGCGGCAGTTGGTACACTGTCCTGTAGTGCGCTCCCTTTTATTAATGGGAGAGCGCTAGAGGACTGCTTTTCTCCCTTTTTACTCCTTTCTGATTAGAGTGCAATGGCAGTGCCGCGACCAGACAAGGCCGTGCCTGTGATTGGTCGTCTGCTTCCCGGCCTCTTCCTGGGGCTTTAGATACGACTGATGGCACGTGACGGGCGAATGATACCAAAAACAAAGTGTTTGGAAAATCCGACCTCAGTAACAAATTTGGCTGGAGGACGCGCTTGTTCCTGGTGATTTCCATGTGCTTCGTTCATCGCCGCCGATGCGCTGCTTTGCCGCTTTGTTTGAGCAGTCAGATTACTGTGGAAGGAAAATGATCGCACGTGAAGGATTCTAGAATACTCAGGACTGTCCTCGGTGTTTTGTGAAGCTTATAATAGAGGGTTCGCACTCACCGTTAAAGAAAGTGAGACCGACAGACATTTTTTATAATAAGCTCTGATACGTTTCCACAACTTTCCACTCCTTTTCTTATGACGTCACATCTTCAAAAAACAGCTGTTAACACTCATCCGTGGCCCGCGGCGTCCTGTATTACTCCTCTAGCCAATGATATTAGTAAACGAAATCAACTTCTTATTGTGTGACTTTACTAAACAAGCCAGGTATTAAAATTGAAAAAAAGCAATGAAAATTGATTTTGAGGAAAAGACGCAGTAACTGTCCCACATATCTCGGTGGACATCCGAACCACGCCGTAAGGGAAAAGGTAAAGGGTGGAGTGAAAGAAGAAAGGAAGAAAGAGGTGCCGTAGTGGAGGGCCCCGGAATAATTTCGACCACCTGGGGATCTTTAACGCGCACTGACATCGCACAGCACACGGGCACCTTTTTGCGTTTCGCCTACATCGAAACGTGGCCACCGCAGTCGGGTTCGAACCCGGGTACTCCGGCTCGGTAAACGAGCGCCTTACCCAGCTTATAATTTTTTCTTGTGATTAGCGTCTTGCTTAAGTGAGATGAAAAGTTTTAACAGTGGACTATTTTGTGTCATGGAGCAATTCTGTTTGGTGGTCCTGAATGTGGGTTGAGCTTCACTGCACACTTAAGTTGTGTCCGACTGTAGTATGCCACAATGACGCACAAATTATATCGCATTCACAGCACGAAGGTCGTCTTAAGTGCCCTGTAGTGCCCCGTAATTTTATGGCACTCGGCTGCTGACCCGAAAGACGCGGGTTCGATCACGATCTCCGCGATCGGGTTTCGATAGACGCAATATTCTAGAGGCCCGTGTACTGTGCGATGTGAGTGCACGTGCAACAACCCCCGGTGGTGGAAATTATCCGCAGCCCTTTACTACGGCGTCCCTCAGCCTGAGTCGCTTTGGGACGTTAAACCTTCAGAAACTAAACTACACTAATTTTTTTGTTCGCATGCTGACCGCAGGTGGGCAGCGTCCACCCCAAGGGTCTGCGGCGGCTGATGGCCGCTTGCCCCAACTTGACGTCGCTTGCGATCCGGGACCGCAGAACATCCAGCTACTTTCTGCGCGCCTCGTGTCCCAAGACCAAGCTGCGCAAGCTCCAGAGGCTGGCGCTCAATGGCGACGGGCGTCTGACCGAGATGGGCCTGGACAAGCGGGACCTGCAGAAGATGGTGGACGCCCTGTGCTCGCTAGTCTACGTGGCCGTCGACTCGCTCGAGGTGCGCCTCTACCTGGACCACTACGCGCCCCACGTGGTTCTCGGGTGGTCGACGTGCCCCTTCTGCGCGGCCAAGTTCCCGCAGTGGAACGCGGAGCACGCGGACCTGTGGGCCCGGGTGCACAAGTCCCTGCAGGCGGGCTGTGGAGAGAGCCAGTGCAATGGCGTGAAATAAAATGCGCCGATGTGGACCTAGGCGCAATGATTGCGTTAGCGTTGATTATTGTGATCATTATACGATCTTCGTTTACGGTATACAAGCTTTGTTCGATGCTGCAACAAGCGTATTCTTTTTTTACTAGTGAATAAACAGCAGGTGATGATGGGCCTATATGCGGATATTACCGTCTTCCTAAAAGTATGTTCTTATTTCTGAATGAACACAAAATGTGGTGCGCCGACGAGTGAATTATTAACGCTATATGCGTATGGAATCCTGAATAAATGCGAGGAACTGCTGGTGGTAAAAATGTCAATCATGGTGCAAACTGTCGTCGCTATATCGGTTCTCCAACACGCACAGTAAGCGTCAATATGACGACGACCGTTGAATAATATTGCCACAACCGAAATACCGGTCTAATAAGAATTGCTATCATATTTCCATGATTCAAAAGGGGCCACGTAAGACGATACGAAAATTTTCATACAAGGTCAGTTTTACTGACCAGATCTAAATATTCGGAAAACATAAGCTTCGGAGTATGCAAAGCTTCCTAAATAGATATCCATGGTATCACTTCTGCCACCCGGTACGAATTTGAAGAGGGTAGGCACCCGAACTGTTCGAAGATTTCGATGTAATCAGTTCGCGTGGACACTGTTCCTAAATGTGAGCAAAGCGCTTGACAGTATATTCTGCTGCCGCCTCTTAACTATACTTTGCATGTTGTGATTAAGAGTCTTATTTGTTATTTCGAAGAATTTTTTTTTACTGATTTGACGGCCATTAGACTCATTGCTGAAATTTTATAGTATTTTGGCTGATATCAAAGCCGGCATCTTTCGGCTCCAATTTACAATACTACACTGAAGATTCATTCATTCGGATTGCACGGCACCGGATAAAATGCATCAATAAATCGAACTGTGAATCAGGTGGAGCCTAAAAGAAAGTCCAACGTCAACCCAAATTTATTTCTTGAGACAATCTGATATCGATAATTGTTTCGTGCGAGGAATTTGCGTGAAGTAACTATATTTCACTGCTCCACCAGACTTTGCAGTTGGAGCGCAGTGTCGGATGAATCAACACACAGATGTCCTCTTGGGGCACGGGGGGCATCAACCTCCCCACATGCGCTGTTTCTACGATATTTCTGCGAGACTTTCCGACGTGTTAACGGCTCCACAGAGACATATAATAAACCGAAAACATCCGTCTTCAAATGCTGCTCAGTTATAGTACATACAACCCAGGCCGGAATATTACTGAGGACCATACAGTGATCGCTTTATGGGATGGGCCACTGCGATCTCTGCAGGCCTAAATCATAGGAGCCGAGATGATCTGTCGTCTCAAGAATGTCCCCTCTGTGAATTATGCTATAAGTGAATTACGGTTGCTAATACAGCAGTACATAACATATGTTAAGAATTTACTCACGAGATACTAGGCGGCAGGATGCTAGTTATAGAGATAGAAAAGAAACAGTGCTATAGGGCACAAACAGGTGGACAACAAATTTCCACTTCAGGAGGTGCCCTTTTATTCTTAGCTGTTTCAATATACTGTAGCACAATAGGTGGCGCACCACGGAGAGGAATATTCTTATACCTTCTTGGCAGTGATGAACGGCTGGTGGTAAACCTTTCTAACGTGTCCACGTGAATAATTTAAACACAGAGGGGACATTCTGGGCGGAAGACGCTTATGTATCAGATATTGTACTGTTAGCAGTCAATATTAATAAGAAGAAAGCCGGTTTTCTTATTAACAACAATAAGCAAAGATGTAAAGATTCAGTTTTTTCTTTAGGCTTCCTACTTTCGATATGTTAGTAGCCTTGAGTTTCTGCTGCCATGAAAGGCTCGCTTGACTAGAGAAATAGCAAACAGCAGTAGCTGTATGGGTATGGTCAGTGCCCCCTATACAGAAAGAAAAGACCTCTGCATTACTCCTGTGGCGTCACGTATCTTGCCAAGTAGACGATATTAAAACGAGGTTCAAAAAGAGGCTGCTACCAAGACCTCGGCTGCCAAGCTTCTTGAGCCTCGTGTTCTAGATATCATATATTCAACCGTGCCAGGTGCTTCACGCTGCAGGAAGAGTGCAGAGGCCGTTTCTTTTTAGGAGGCACTAGCTTGATGCGCCAGTCAAGCCCTGCGAGCAGATGTGAAGCTCTTTTGCTTCGGTAAGCTCCGACACCTAATTGGCTGGCTCCCAAAGCTGGGCACAGACGGAATAGCTTTGTCGCGGATCAAGCTATTGGCCCTTGCCGCAACGATAATAAAATCGGACGGCTTGAAGTGTTTTGAGCCCACTTTGCGACTTTGAAGCGCATCCTTCTGACACGATAAAAGAACTGCACTGCACTGGCGAGCATTTCAATGCTCGTTCCACACTCTAGCTTTAACAGGCGAGTGATCCTCCTCTCTTCTTTCTGTTGTACTATAAGGAAAAAAAACAGCAATGCCTTGAACGAGACTGCTTCATTCCCGTTTCTACACCACTTATTTCGTAAGGCAGCCCTTTATAGAATCCCGCCACTGTCGCGCTAATGTCGTTTAGGTGTTTCATTATAGTTCGTATGCTGCGTTGTTTTATGAAGAAGACATCGACCTCAAGAAGCACAGGGGAAGTTCGGATCATCTTCTGAGCAGCAAGATGCGGCGGCCACGTTTCGGTGCAGGCAAAATGCAGCAGACGCCCATTTTCTGTGCAGTGTCACGGCGCGTGAAAGGATCCCACGTGCTCGAAATAAATCCGGACCCCCACACTAAGGCGCCTCTTTCTCTCTCGTTTCCTTTACTCCCATTTTCACCTCCTCCCTCAGGGTGCGGTTCAGTTGTCCACCGAGGGTTAGGCGGTTACTGCGTGTTTACTTTAGTCATAACATTTTTTTTTGTTGTGTGAAGAAAAGTAATGGTAGGGTGTTAACTTATGGTGTCTTCGGCTGAGCCGCACTGCTTCCATGCCAGTGCTCAGGAAGTGACGTCAGATACTACACGAGTGGCACGTTCACTTGCACCTCAGTCGAACGTGCGAAACATTCGCAGAGTGGCGTTGCTCTTTCTGCCCTCTGTTCACCGTGGCCTCCGAGACTCTCTTTGATCTTAGAGGCCATTCTTACGAGCGGACGACGCCAACGACTGCAGTCAGCAATTGTGTAGTTAGCAACACCCTCTTCAGAAACAGCGTGCAGGACCGGCGTTCACAGAAATGGTGGGAAATTAGGGAAACACAAGCATGCTCGTTAAATACTGCGATTGTGCTTGCGCAGGTTTGTCAGACACAACAACACGGCGTTATGCTGACCGGTTTTGATACTTTAGAGCAGCTATAGTAAAAATAATTGGTTTCTGGGGAAAGGAAATGGCGCAGTATCTCGCATCTCGGCGGACTCCTGAACCGCCCCGTAAGGGATGGAATAAAGGAGGTAATGAGAGAAGAAAGGAAGAAAGAGGTGCCGTAGTGGAGGGCTCCGGAATAATTTCGACCACCTGGGGGTCTTTAACGAGCACTGACATCGCACAGCACACGGATGGCTTTACGTTTCGGCTCCATCGAAACGCGGCCGCCTCGGTCGGGTTCGAACTCGAGTACCCCGAGCAGCTGGAGTAACTTCCGAAAATATCTGCCGACGAGTCTCAATCCAATCTCAGCTTCCACATTGTCGCTTTATAGATAATTTTTTTAACCTGTGCTCACGTTGACAAAAAGTACGATGTCATAAAGTGCAGGAATGCCGGGTGATTCGCATCTGCCGTTTGCTGCACTAATAATAGTGACACCTTTAATTTAAAAAAAAGGCACATTGCTCGCCGGCCGGCGGCTGCGTTATTGCAACGCGAATAAGTGCATTGCAGCCGGAACAATATTCTACATTTCTTTAAAATATGCCCACTTATAATGTTTCGTCTGTTATTTCTCTTCGCCGATGCTTCCTATCGGCCATTGTGTAGTGAGATTGTCTGCGCCAACAGCGTCGTCTGCACGCGACGTCTGCTAGCGCGCGCTGCACGACGGGATGCCACCGCGCTCCACCGGCTCCACTGTCGGTCTCCACGGTGGCGCGCACTCGTGTCGTGCTCGCCCAAGCCGAACGTACGGCACTGCACGAGTGCGTGGAAAACTCCACGAGTGCCGTCAAGACACCAATAGTGAAAGGAAGGGACATTGAGGGCTCCAAGGTCACCCTCAAGGTCACCCTCTCATTGGCTACAGCTGCCGCGACACTATTCCGAACTTACCCGAGTTTCCTCCCATTGGCTACACCTTGCGCGGCGCTCCTCCGAAGGATTCCGAGCATGCCCGAGTTACTCCGAGGCTTCACTTAAGATTTTTGGTTGGAAATGTGTAGAATAGTGTTTTGGCGCTAAAGGTGAAGCCCGCCGCGGTGGCTCAGTGGTTACGGCGCTCGACTACTGATCCGGAGCTCCCGGGTTCGAACCCGACCGCGGCGGCTGCGTTTTTATGGAGGGAAAACGGTAAGGCGCCCGTGTGCTGTGCGATGTAAGTGCACGTTAAAGATCCCCTGGTGGTCGAAATTATTCCGGAGCCCTCCACTACGGCACCTCTCTCTTCCTTTCTTCTTTCACTCCCGCCTTTATCCTTTCCCTTACGACGCGGTTCAGGTGTCCAACGATATATGAGACAGATACTGCGCCATTTCCTTTCCCCCAAAACCAATTATTATTAGTATTATTATTATTATTACTATTAATATTATTATTATTATTATTATTATTATTATTATTATTATTATTATTATTATTATTATTATTATTAAAAGTGAGTCTTGTCATTTGGGATGGCGATAGTCAGAAGACTCAGAACTTGAGGGCATAGAGGAATAATGAAATGCCGCCGACGGCTAACTGAACTCATTACCTTTGTATGTTGCGTGCAGTGTGCCTGACCCCAAGCAGCACAGGCAATCGGCCAAATATTGGAAATGTATTGGCAATGACAATCACAGTGAGACAATCCGTTGCCAATACTGGGTCGACTACTTGTGTTGCTCGAGACCATACCCCCGCCTCTCGCTCTTTCTCGCTGAAGAAGAGGCACAGCAACCGGTAGATGCCGGCGCAGTAGAGCGACAACCAGGAGTGTGACCACCATCTCAAGCCCGGCCAGCACCGCCCACTGCGGCCGCCGGCAGTCTCAGCCAACACCTCCTATGCACACATTCTTCTAGGCGGCCTTGGCTCAGCACGCATTTAACAACCGTATCGAGCTTAGCCACTGTGACCGTAACTTAAAATTTTGCACTGCCTTTGGACTCCTAAAGGATACCATATCATCAGCTTGACTATGCTTACTGCAGGGCAAAGGCCTCTCCCATGTCTCTGCAATTAACCCTGTCCTTTGCCAGCTGCGCCCACTGTATCCTCGCAAACTTCCCAATCTCATCCGCTCACCTAAATTTCTGCCGTCCCCAGCTACGCTTGCCTTCTCTTAGTATACACTCCGTTACCTTTAACGACAAGCGGTTATCTTGCTTTCTCATTACATGCTCTGCCCACCGTCACAGGCGCGTCAGTTGGCAACAGGATGCAAATTATTGAATCAATGCATAAGAGAGACTCGTTTAGCGGCAGACAGAATTGAGGAACACTAAAAAGTCTTAAAAAGAAAACTAAATCGTCAAATCGTGTACCCTTCCACTGCGCCATAGAGCCAGATAGGGAGGAGGTATACTCACGATGACCTTGGTGCCTGGCATATGCTGCTGGCGGGGCCAGCGTCAACTGCCTGTACTTAAGATGGTAATCTCGGAGCCCCAGGACAGCCAATTATTAGGACAGCCAATAGGACAGCCAATTAAGAAAAGAGGAGCAAAAATGACAAGAAGAAAAACAAACTCAACAAGCATAGCATTGTTGTCCTGTAAGAAATTTCCTACAACAATGTGGCACACACATGTCGCTGCGGTCAGCTTTCACAGCAGTCTGTCAGTCCCACGGTAGGGAAGAGTCAGAGGGTACATTTTCACCATTACACCATCGCAAGGTTTCACTTCACCGAGATTCCGTCACATACTTCAAAACCTGTTGCAGGCTCCACGAGCAGACCATGTATGCAATCCTTGTTTCCATGGCGTCACGCTCACCAGATGGAGCATTTTCGAGTCGGGTTCATGGCAATGCCGGTCGGACAGCCGAAGGCAGCCGAGAACTTGGCGAAGTTCATGAGCGGGATGTTGACCCTGAGCCTGCCGGGTATGTCACCGAACTTGAGCTTACGTACCCATGATTCCTGGCTTGGATTGTCGCACAGTCCAACAGCGTAGAGGACGAAAAACAGTTGTTCCATATCTAGTTGACGCTCGTCAACGGTGATCTTGAGCCTGTCTGCGCCATCTTGAGTGGTGAGCACCTTCATGTACAGATCGTGCAGGGGCCCCAAAATCGCGTTATCGGCGATGTTCTCTTCCAGTCTTATCCGAGCCTCGAAGTTGTCTCCGATGAGCTCGCGTATCTCGACGTAGTACTGGTCTTGGAAGCAGAGCTCCAGTTGCGAGTACTTGCTCATCTCATCGGCGTTCCACCACGTGGCCACTGCAAGGTTATGGTCCACAGACGCGCCACGCCTGTCCACGGCCCCGAACATGCCCCTGAAGACTTCGGCCAGAACAAGAGGGAAGAGAATGGGCTCGATGCTCTTGGTGACGTCGTTGAGGAAGGCAACGTTGGCGTGTGGAATGAAGAGGACGTTACGACCAAAGAAGTACTCGTGCCCAGATGACAACGCTGTGTGGTCGTACCTTGCATCCAGGTCGTCCTTGGGAGGCTTGGTCTCCCAGTAGACATTCATGGATGCGGCTTGCAGCTCACGGAAGCTCTCCACTAAATGGCTCGGGTCAAGAGGCTGGGCGTTGAAGTTGTAGTAACTGGCGACAGTATTGATATCATCCGTACTGCCCAAGAAGATGATACGCATGTTCTCAAGCTTGTCAACACCGATGCCAATAGCTGAGCGATCTAGCCATGACGACGATGAGAGGAGGCGATCCGTCATGCTGCTCTTAAGCTGGACTTCAAGGCTTGACATGCTATAGTCGTAGTGTTTCAGGAGCAACGTAGAGTTGGTCTTACTAAATGTCATGCGTCCAAAGAAGCGCATACCGTGCTTGTAAAGTCGTTCCAGAAGGTGCATGCAGGCTTGTAGTCGGTCCGGAACAAACTCAAGGTAGTCGTCGTGGCTTAGACGCAGCAGAGGACTAGCTACTTTGGCCAAAAGAGGGGACATGTGCACAACGAGACGATAGCCGATGTAGTTGAGAAGTGTCACTGTGTCTGTCTCGTTGAGAATTGCTCCCAACCTGCTCACATACTCGTTGTTCATAATGGCTACTGGCTTGTCGTTGTCGAATGTCTCGATGTCCTGGAATAGGATCGTCAGGTACTCTTTCCAGTCCCACTTGCCTCTTCGGTCAAGCTGTCCCACTCGCTTTATCCTTTCTTGGAACTCGACAAAATGTGGCACGGACATGACACTCTGCAGCTTCTTCTCGAGAAGGGCAACGGCTTCCGCTTGCTCGGTAATGTCTTGCTTCTTGTCAAAAAGCGAGAAGGCAAGAGCAACCTTCTGGGTGAAGTTTTCCGGGGACTCGTCCAGGTAAGCCAGGTTGTACCTCCTGAGCGTTAGGCTTGGTGCATCGATGTGAACCGTGTAGCCACGGTCGTCTTCGAATGGCTTCCGCAGAAACACCCGTGCGAAAGAGAAGACACCGAGGTCCCGATCCACAAACGCAGAGACCGTAACGACGCTAGCACCGCGAGGAGCTTTTCTGTAAGGCCAGTTGCCAAGGTTGTACTCTTCCAGCAGGGTGCGGATGGATGTGAGGTTCTTGTCGTTTTTCTCTTCGGACTGGCACTTGGGCAGAAGCGATATTGCCTGATGGAGGAAAACGCCAGGGTACTTGTGGTAGCGCTCTTCGTTCTCCTTCAGGTAGGTGCGGAAGAACTTCTCAATGTCCATCATCATCATGCCGGCTGTTCTCTCATGGTACGACCTAGCCTGCACGTCCAGGTCGTGCGCCATCCAGTGCCGTGAGCAGACGTGTGCGTAGAAGTCTGTGCAGGGGTTGATACTTGAGTTGAGCCTTCCGCGCAGATAGTTCTCCGCCCAGATGCACACGTCTGACTTGCAGCTAGATTGCGTAAGCAGAATTCTCTTCTCGTGCTTGGCCAGGTACCGGCTGTCGGCCCCGGTCAGAAGGCCGCCGTCGCCTGCCGCGGATCCATTGCCAGGCCGCAGTAGCGACATGGATTGGTTGAACAGCGTGAGGATGGCTCCACCAGCCTGAAGCTTGTACGCAGTGACGGCGACGCCCACGATGACCATGAGGGCGCCGACGCTGCACACGGCCAAGTAGGGCAGGCCGCTGGGCGAGCGGGCCACCCGGATCTGCGACGGCGGGCGCCTCTGGACAGTCGTGCATTTGAAATCCGGTGGCGAGACCCAGCCAGCGTCGGCGTGTTCGTGCGACCCGGAGGCGTCCCGGAAGCTATGCTCCGATACCTCCTCCAAGTCGGCCTCCTGGCGCTCCATTTGCATGGAAATCGGGGAGCGGACGCAGTCCACCGCGGTAAAGGCTTCTTCTTTACCGCGAGAGGCCACGTGCAAGTCGCGTTTTTTTTTCGCACCTTAGCTTCTGCTACCCTGCAGATCAGGAGCGTGACTCGAGAAGCCGTAGCCCTAATGATATGTGCTTGGGAGGTAAGCACAAAGTTTCTTGAAGGAAACAGTTTGGGTGTCTAAGTTGTCATATCTTAGACGCCTCATTTACGTCCCCGGCTGTCGGTCGACGCAGATTTGAAATCCGGTGGCGAGACTAACACCAAGAGTGCGCCGGGAAATAACAGAGTTGCGTAAAAAATGCCTACCGGTGCCAGCAGACTAGCCATTCAGCAAAATAAATCGAAGGTTCAACTCTCCATTGGAGACTTTCAGACTCATGAACCTACCCTAGACAACCCATCCTCGGGGTCCACTCAATGCAAGAGGGAATGAAGACATCCGGATAAGAAAACTCACGGGGCCGTGGGACCCACTCAAACTAAGTTGAAGATTAGAGAACAGAAGAGCAGATGCCTGCGCAAACACCGTGAAGACACTGAGAAGGGTGGTTCTTATTTTCTGCCTCATATACAGAGCAACCAACTACAATCTTAACAAAGAACAAATTCAGTTTACAAGTGCTGCACAACGACCGAAGCAATGGCCACACTTTCAGCCCTAAACCAGATGGAAAGCCTTGAAGAAGCCAGAATCACTAAAAAAAACACCGCCATAGTTTAATCGTCTAAGGCAGGAGCCTGTAAACATATGACTCTCATATGGGATGCAACGCTCATAAAGATTACCTTAAACCATCCCTGGAACATCACAATACAGATGTCGACCGGCCACTACCGAAGCGAGCAGCTAAAAGAAGCGTGAAGGAGACACGATTTGTTTTACCTTTACACTTTGAGCAGTGAATTATAGCCAGGTGTGTGTGTGAGTGCCCTGTCCTTGCAAACGAAAGTCGGAAGCTGCGTTGTGCTCTGGACCGCCTTGATCTTCACTCTTTCACGGAGGACAAGATCCTCGGTCCGTGGCCGCAACAGTCGACTTCCATCAAGGCTTACAAGACACTGTTTAGCATTTTTATTCCAATATCACGTGATGTTTTCCGTTTTTCGTTTTACTTCTTTATTCCAATATCACGTGATCTGTTTTAATTTTTTCGTTGTATTTGTCGTTTTTTTGCTTGCTATTTTACTCTGTTGGCTTTACCCTCCTCCCCATACAATACCCACAGTCATGAGGGCCCTTACGGGTATTTTGAATAAATAAGTAAATAAATAAATAAATCATTGATATAGAAGACGAGGGACATCAAGTGTTCACAAACTACTGTATATGTGCCATTACGCCTGAGGACATCATCATCAGCAGCAGCTGCAAGAGAGAAGAGATGCTCAGGAAGCGTGTACATCAGACACCTTGAGAAAACCTACACAACTGACTACAAAGAAAAGGCGGACAGCACCACGTGCGGGTGGAATGTCGAATTTTTGTCCATTAGTGCGTTCGTTTCCGCAGTGCACTCTGCCCAATCCCCCGCACTGGGTATGTGCCATTTAGGCTGAGGTCATCATCATGATCAATTTTGGGCCCGGTCCGAAATAATGTCTGCGATATAAGCCAAATCCTGGCCATAACAAGCTAGAAAGAAGGGAACCGTGATTGTACGAATTGACTCAAGCAACTCACATAACGGCAAATGACCCGCTCTGTGGTGAAGGCGCCCCTGAACCTCCTTCAGCTTCATGCGTAACGCGTTACAATTAATCTCATTACTATAGTAATAAACTACATTTCCAAATTTGGCAGTGCAGTGTTTACGTTTTCTAATGTATAATGTTCTCGGTAATCCAGTTGGGCCTTGGTGGGGTCGCTGTTTTTAATATTCTTGGAGAGGCGTGGTGTGGTACAGTGGCGCAACAAAGTTATTCTCCGTTATTCATAGTCAAAGACGGCGTCCATAAGCATCAGTAAACAGCATCGTGTACCAGGGGATAGCAGGGCTGGCATAATGTATTTTTTAATTTCTTGTTATTTCTTCCTTTCATATTAATCACCAGAACCAGTGGTCGATGCTGGCGTTAGCAGGGTTCTATTGTGCGTTGAGAGAGAAAACATCGCCAGGCGTTAAAGGGACTATGAAATAAATTTATCGAGGTTACATAAAGCAGACGAGAGATTGGCATTCGATCACTCGTCACCCCAGTGCAAGAATTGTTAAGCTAGCATCAATAACAACCAAGATATAGACGATTAAAAATTACGCTCCTTCTGTCTCCCCTCAACTCGTACACCCGGAGCACCAGAAAAAAAATAAAGAAAACAGGTCTGGGACTGGGCCCCGCCTATGAACACGTCTTCTGATGTTGTTCGGTTTGCAACTTCCGGTTGTCGCACTTGGCTCCCCAGCAGCAGCATCGGCAGCGTCTCCGCGGTCTCTCTTCGCCCTTCTGGATTGCGGCACGCGTCGGATTCCTTTGCTGGTCGTCCGTTGTTGCGGACGAAAAAGACATGGTGGGTGGCTCCGGAACTCCCGACAGAAAAAGGCGTCAGAGGTATATTGAAACTATATGCCTGAAGGCAGTGACCTGGCTCGCGCGGCGAACCGAGCAGACGACTTTCACGGCTACCGGAAGTGTGCCCGTGACGTCGTGGCTGCCATGGCTCCAGCGAATGATAGCGTGTGGGGGCCTGCCGACGTCAAGGAACTAGTGACGTCACTACGAAAACACCAATCGGCGCCAGAATTTTGAAAAACAGGATTTTTAAAAATTCATAATAAATTGCCGGCTCCGTTTCGAAGACTCATAGTTAGTGTGAATGCTCCTTAGCATCATTTCTAAGCATTGAAAAAATTTACACGCGACTTTTAATTAATTGCATAGTCCCTTTAAGCATTCAGGGCTTGAATAAATAAAAATGACAACTGGGATAAATTTGTTTTTCTACAGTTCTTTTTGGTTCTTAGCCTCCCGCGCTATATGGAGCACCGGAGGATTGTAGAAGCTTTGAAGCCTTTTGTAACTGTGAAAACTATGGACCGTGAGAAGTGGCGGTGCCCCGGAATGGAGCACATGGAAACAGCGAACCGTGAAATCTCGCTCACGCTCAAGGACGGAGAGTCAGAAAGTACAATACCTCACACGCTCAACATTTTCGGGTTACAAGCTTTTGTTATGATCCCAGACAGGCCTCCGCTGTGTCCTCGCTGTAAACGTGTGGGCCATGTACGGCGTCACTGTCGTACGCCTCGATGCAGCAGTGCCGACGCTTTGGGCACACAGTAGACAATTGTGTGATGGGTTATGCTGACAGTTACGCCAAGGCAACTGGCACATGAAGATGACTGGCGTCAGAGCACATTATGGATGTGTCGAATGTTGTGCAAGTGTCAGGTGAACTGAGTCATGAGCTCCAAACAGAAGATGGACCAAAGGCTTCTGCACCGAATAACGGCAAGGGTCCGCCTGCAAGTAGGGACAAACAGGAATCCTCGTCTCCAGACCCAAAGCCACTGGGCCCGGGTCTGCCCGGGTCTACTACTTTGAGTTTGGTGCTTGCTGCTCAGGAGCCACTTGGCACCCAACGATCACGAGAGCAGAACACCCCTTCTGTAGAGACAGTGGAAGCACTTCAGCCAGTGAATGTGCGACATGCCTTCTGTGTCGGCGATGTCCCTTCGTCGCCGGAGTGCAGCAAATAGTGTGTCACCTGAAGTGCCAGCTTCTAGTGCGTTCGGTGCCCCGTCGGCTGTCAGCGTGGTTGCGAGTGGCGTGGTCCACTCGGCTTCATGGGCCGAAGCCTTGGCTGTGTCAGAAGAGGCGATGGACAACAGCGCACCTTTGAAGCGTCCTGCAGATGATGAGGTGTGTCGATGGCGATGTGCAGAAGGCACCTGGTGTGGCGGCATCGGGAAGGGTGACCTTAAAATGTAGGGCGATGTCTGCCCTACAGGCCGCCGATTTGCAGGCCAGCCGGCCCAGTACAGGGGATGGCCTTCAATAAGACAAGCAGCAAAAATGGCGGGCGTCACAGCATTCCAGGTCGCTTCCCTTAACATTAGGGGTTTGCGTAATCGTCGAAGGCAACATCAGTCACGGCATCTTTTAAAAAAATGATGTGGGAGTGTTGCAGCCATCCAGGAAACCAAGCTGTCCTCTGATTAGGAGACTCAAGCTGCTGTCGAGCCTTTTTTTGTCAGAATTCAATGTTATCGTTAATCACTCGAGAGGGTTATCAGGTGGTGGCATGCTATTCCTGGCCAACACACAGGGGGAGCATTGCCGTGCCGTATCGCACAGATGATGACGGTGACATATCTGCTGTGACCTCGCAATTTCGGGTGTGCAGGGGCGAATTGTTTGTGTTTATGCCCCAGTAAAGCAGAGTGATAGAAATCTATTTTTACTGTAATTAGTAGACCATTTGTCCACGGATCGTAAAATTATACTGTTGGGAGATATAAATTGTGTTTGCAGGGATGAAGACCGAGAAGTGTTAAGTAAGCGATATGACCCTAGTGCTGCTTTACTCATTGATTTGGCATGCGAATACAACCTGGCGCATGTTGGGCAAGATAAGGGACATAACATCCATTTCACTCATTTTCAGTGCTCCACTAGTGCTCGGCTTGAGAGGATTTACGTTTCAGCAGACAAGTTATCCAGCGTTTTTGGTTACTGGGTGCGACCCATATTCTTCAGTGATCACTGCATGGTGTCTCTTCAGATAGGAGGTACAGTCGGCGCATACTACATCCTCGATGGGAGCTGTGGAAGCTGAATAGCTGCCTGCTGTCAGATGAAATCTTCAAACGTGCTGTACCTGATTGCTTGAAGGACACGTGGTCAAGCGGTGACCTCTCACTTTTGCAAAAATGGGACTTATTTAAACTAGAAACAAAAGCATTGCTATTGAATTGTCAGAGCAATAATAATAATAATAATAATAATAATAATAATAATAATAATAATAATTGGTTTTTGTGGAAAGGAAATGGCGCAGTATCTGTCTCATATATCGGCGGACACCTGAACCGCGCCGCAAGGGAAGGGATAAAGGAGGGAGTGAAAGTAGAAAGGAAGAAAGAGGTGCCGTAGTGGAGTGCTCCGGAATAATTTCGACCACCTGGGGATCTTTAACGTGCACTGACATCGCACAGCACACGGGCGCCTTAGCGTTTTGCCTCCATAAAGACGCAGCCGCCGCGGTCGGCTTCGAACCCGAGATTGAAGCCTCAGAAAGAATCGCGCTTTTTAAGAGACATCACCTTCGAGAGCTCGGCCGTTCTTTAGTTGAGCTACATGAGTTAGAGAGGATTAGCCCGGGTGCCTATGTAGAAGATATCACTGCCGTAAAAGCAGAGCTTCAGCAGTTTGAAACAGAAAGATACAAATGGGCCTTGGTTAAGATCTAGGTTCCATAGATTTCTGGGTGAGCAACCATCTCGTCGGGCCCTGAGTGATGAAAGGCCGATTGCTCTATAGCTAAAGAAATATTGGAAATTCAGTATGGTGGTTGCACATACAGCGATGGTCCTGGTATTATTGAGGCTTTGACTATTATCGGAAGCTGTTTGGTGGTTGTGTGGGCACAAACGTGACATCTGATTACAGTCAGTTTATTCGAAGCCATGCCCCGGCTTGACGATGAGCAGCGTGCTGTAGTGGAGGGGCCTATTACTTTGGACGAAATTAAATCTGCAATTTCTGACCTGGCGGCTCAGAAATCTCCTGGGCCCGATGGCATTACTAGCGAGTTCTATAAACCATTTTCCACTTGCCTAGCGCCTCTCTTGATGGAGGTTTTCCAGGCTTCTTACGATGTTGGTTTTTTGCCCCCACTTTCTGTTCTGGGCATCATAAATTAATTCCAAAAAGCACAGATTCAAATCCGTTGAAAACAGTTGAGGGATATCGTGCGCTTTCCCTCTGTAATGTAGATTACGAACTTTTTGCAAAGGTTATTTGCAATCGTCTGCAGCTAATTGTCGCTCACTTAATAGGCACGCATAAGGTGTGCGGTATCAGAGGCCGCAGCATCCAAACCCAAATTCATATTGCACGTTCAGTAGTGGAGACAATATCAGATGAGATCGGACAAGAACCTCTAATTCATATTGACCTTGCCAAGCCGTTTGATAAAGTTCGTCACGATTTCTTGTTTGCGGCCTTAGAACATGAAAATATTGGAGAGGTTTTGCTTAGGGGCATAAGACTGTGTTATAAGGAGTCTTATACAAGGCTAATTGTTAACCAAGAGCTAACCAAACTTATTCCACTGAAATTATCTGTTCGCCAAGGCTGTCCTTTACCCACTTTGTTGCTGGTCTTATATCTTGAACCCCTTTGCCTCAGTGTTATTATCTGCACATCTATCCGTGGTTTCTCCTTGGCGCAGTGTGAAATTAAGATCTTAGCTTATTGAGATGATGTCGCCCTCTTTTGCTCTGACAAAAAGAGTGTGCTTGAGGCACTGCATTTGGCTGAACAGCTTTGCGAGGTATCAGGTGCGGCTTTTAATCTAAATAAATCCAAAGGGTTTTGGTTGGGCCATTGGGGTACAACGCCAAGTCATTATGGTGGCATAAGCTGGGTCTCCGGGCTCCTTCACTATACCTAGGGGTTCCTCTTCACCAAATGCGAAACAGTGGCGCCTACTGGAATTCTCAGGTAGTCTCCATGGGGCAACAAACCCAGGCTTGGATGGGTAGGGAACTATCAGTGTTTGCTCGGGCTCAAGTTTACGACATTTTTTTATTTGCAAAACTAACCTATGTGCTGCAGGTTCTCCACTGTGCGAGGAAGAAAGTGCGGGTGGTGCACAGAGTATTTGCTACATTCGTATGGCGTTCCCAATGTTAACCCATGCGTCGCGATAACCATTTTCTTTCTCTAGAGTCTGATGGAATCGGCCTTGTTCACTTATTCGTGCATCAGCTTGTTTCGCGTTTTTTTTCTTTTGAAATTGTCAAACCACCCTTTTTTAGTAGCTGTGCTTATTAGGCGTCTTAGTGCTCATTTGCCTTTCCTATTCACACCGACGGGACACAGTCGTGGGGGGGCCTTTGTGGGGATTCCTTAAGGAAGTTGCTGGCACCTTCCATTTCCTCAATGTGCGCTTTTCTTTAGACTACCTGTAAAGCCTCTCCAGAATGCATATGACTCAGACACTTACAGAGTACTTGTTCCCTGTACCGTTGTATCGGCAACCTTTTCTGGAGTTCCTTGACACCACTGTTTTAAGACGTGTCAGGCGAATGTACATTTCTTCTGCTGCGAAAACATTCTTTTTCAAGGTGCACACGTCAACGCTGCCTGTGAAGGCATGGCTTCATGCCAAGGAGATGCGCCATGGTCAGTGATTGTCGCCTGTACAATACACCAGAGACAATTGACCATATTTTTGTTCTGTGTATTGATGCTATCTTCTTCTAGGACATTTTACAACGAACAATTAAGAAGGACATTGACATTACACCCTACAGTATTCGTTTTTTGCCCGCGGAGAAAAACAGTGCTGTGCCATATGATCTATTTATGTTGCTGGCACTATTTAGTCTCTGGAAGAGCCGCATGATGGACCGCCAAGCCGAATCACCACGGTCGTCGAAATCTTTGATTTGTGATCAATGCGCTTTGGTGCGGGGAGTATATGCTGCCCTGCAAGAGCCGCCTAGCTGGCTCCCCTACCTGGGTGTATGTGTGTTCCTCCCAGACTTTTGATGTCTTGGAAGGAGGGTTCATGCGGGGGTAAGGTGGCCTGGTGTTTTGTGGCGTAAGCGTGCTTAGATTTTTCTTTTCGACACTATTTCCATGCAATAACGGAAGGAAAGCGCAGGTTGCGTAGTGGTTAGTGAACTCGCTTAACACGCGGAAGACTGAGGTTCCATTACCACTGAGTGAACATTTTTGTATTTATTTTTTAATTTAATTTAAATCACAGTTTCTTTCAGTGCAAACAAGCCGTGCTATCTAAAAAAAAGCCAACCAAAACCGAAACTGAAGTTTGTGCAACGCCGCCTTGCTGCTGCCGTGGACTTCACCTTGTCAAAATATATAACGGCCTGAATCTCCGTGCCGCTCCGCCCCAGTTCGGTAAGGTGACTTGATTGCACTTCTGAGTTCACTTGTATACTTCCACAGTGACTAGAACGAAGTGTGCCCACTTTCTCGATCACCTAGCCGTCCATGCTTCGCAATCATGCAGCTCGCGCATCCATCGGCTGACATATATCTAACCGTCGGCTGTAGGACCCTTAACAACGCAACGTTCGCTGCATTGTGTGAAGTGCATCGCCGCCAAGTCTGAGCTGATCCAGTTGTGCTTTACTTTCCCTCTTTCACAAGCTGAATGAAAACACTACAGTCATCTCGCAGACCAAAGCTTCGTTCAGCGACAGCGTACGTCTCCGTGACGCGCTCTGTGCAGCTCCCAGACGCCATGTTGAACGAAATAATTCCCAGCACTGCTTGAAGGGCGTGTTTGTATTACTGAACTGCTAAAAGCACAGATCGGAGCTTGGAGAGTAACGTCGGTTGTACTCTAAACGCGCATTCGAAATTGGCGCTGCGTGGCACGGAGATTCAGGCCGTCATATTTTGACAAGGTGAAGTCCACGGCAGCAGCAAGGCGGCGCTGCACAAACTTCAGTTTCGGTTTTTGGTTATGTTTTTTTTTAGGTAGCACGGCTTGTTTGCGCTGAAATAAACTGTGTCATAAATTAAAACAAACTTTTCTTTCAGTTGGAATCGAACCCTAGTCTTCCGCGTGCGAAGCGAGTTCATGAACCACTACACTACGCAACGCGCGAGCTATGCTGCCTCTAAAAAAGCCCCTAGGGTAGGATAACGTTCGCAGCGCTCCAAGCAGAAAGCACCCTTTTTTTTTGGCTCGATTTTGATACACAGGCGGCGTAGGCGTTTGCCACACACTCTCTCTTCTAGTTCACTCTAGTATCGAGCATAGCGGTCGTATTGAGCTTCGTGTTTCGTCAATTATTATATTCAGGAAAGCTCGGTCGCTGCTGGTGTGTCAACGCGCCGATGGAGTTTACATCCTATGGGCTTGTCCCGCTGATTTCCCCAAACCACAGCTGCAACTTCGTAATTCTTAGCAGTGGAGGGCTTTGCTCAGCTCGGACCTAGGTGTTCAACGCTGGACCATCGAACGAGCCACCGAGGTCATCAAGAAGTAACTTCCGATCACCTTACAGGCTAGAAAGGCTCACTTTATCACCTCCGCAAAAAAAAACCTAACCAATGAGCAGGAGGTACCGTGGAGACAATTCCAAACTGGAATTCTTCCTAACCCTGCCGTTCTAAGCCATGTGTACCCGGATAGATTTAAAACAAAGTGCAGCAAATGCGGCGTCAAAATTACCATAGACCACATCTTCTGAGTCTGTCCGATAGATCTCCCGCTAATATCGCTCCAGAGGCCCACAGACCCGGGCCCATGGAAGAACTTGCTGTTCAGCTCCAACCCAGAAACACAAGTACATGGTTTATGGTTTATGGGGTTTAACGTCCCAAAGCGACTCAGGCTATGAGAGACGCCGTAGTGAAGGGCCGCGGAAATTTCGACCACCTGGGGTTCTTTAGCGTGCACTGACATCGCACAGCACACGGGCCTCTAGAATTTCGCCTCCATCGAAATTCTACAGCCGCGGCCGTGATCGAACCCGCGTCTTTTGGGCCAGCAGTCGAGCGCCGTAACCTCTCTGCCACCGCTGCGGCAAACATAAGAACGGGTTGTGACAAAAAAAGGTCGCCGCCAGTCTCCACTAACGGCCACATAGCAAGATGAACTAACCCACTTGTAACTCAAGCCGATAATAAAATCTTTCCCACCCAGATCTTCTCTTGGCAAAGAGAGAGACAAACGGAAAGGCAGGGAGGTTAACTAGTCATCGCCCGGTATGCTATACCTACCCGTGGGAAGGGGAACGCAGGGAGAGATAGAAAGGGGAAAGAACAAAGGGAGATGATCACTTTTACACGTGTCCGTTGGCCATTACTTGCAGGGTACACAGGGCACACACTGATAGTTCACAACCTTGCACTCAGTCCTGAGTGAGTGAGTGAATAAACTTTATTGCTCTAATAAAGGAGTCTTGCTGCTTGCCCGAAGATTGCCGATGTCTTCCAGGCTGAGCGTGGTTGGCGCCCCTAGTTCAAGGCACCACTGTCCCTGGCCATCCGGCAACCGTGGCTCACTAGGTCTCTTTGGACCTTGAGCTGGTTGCTGGTTAGCCAGTCCTCCCACTGCTCCGCATTTGGCTCTTTGTTACCTCGGAAAGCTACATTGTGTATGCATTCCCATGTGATATGATACAGCGTGGGAGTTGCCCCGCACCACAGACATATGTATCCCTATACTGCTCCGGATACATCTTATGCAGAATGTGAAGGTTGTGGAAGGCTCCTGTTTGGAGTCTTCTCCAACATGTCGCTTCATATTGTGTTAGCAGAGGGTGTGGCTGGAGATATTTGCGTCTTCTGCCCTCAGTCCTGAAAAAAGTTGTACGTGTCACCATGCCAGGTGAAGAAGAGGCCATTCCTCGAGGCCTCGAGCCATCGCGAGCAGCTCGAGCAGAAGAAGCAGAAGCAAGCGAAGAGGCAGGCTGTCTCACCCGGGCACAGTCGCAGCCGCATCCTAGAGAAGTCTCCCAAGCTATGGCAGGACGCCGAGGCCCGCGCGACCGCAGCCAGCGTCGGAGCCCCCGCCGCAGCCAGGACCGCAGTGCCGCCGTGAGGCGCTCGTCGACATCGCCACGGCGGCACCCCAGGTCGGCGGAGGAGCATCGCGGGCGGGGTCGGAGGCGGCGCTCTTCCTCAAAGTCGCAGTCCTCCTCCCATTCCTCATCGCGCAGCGGGAGGGGACGCCGCCTCGCGGCCACTGGCGCCATCTGGCTGCTAGCCGCCACGCTCACCGTTGTCGGAGGCGTCGGCATCGGCACGCTGGCCGTGGGCTACGCCGACTTCTTCCAGCGCGTGGCGTAAGTCTGCCGCGCCACTGCTACCGCACCCTGCAATTCTGGACAAAAGCATCTTTGAACGGGAAGTTTATGAGCGCAATATTTTTTGTCATATATTGTAAGACTTCACTATGGGGAACCTGCGCTGCCAAGGTGGCACTGCAATTGTTCCATTCGGTGACTCAAAACTGCTTTTGTCAGCCGCTTGGGCCGCTGCAAACGCGAGAACACATTGTGCGCGATTAGATACCCGCGTTTGGCTGACAGCATTCATTGCCTATAGCTTCTCTCGGCGTAGCCCTGATAGCTGACGCACGGCACGTGCGCCTTCGACAGAGCGCGGAGGCTCACGCCAATAAGCGCCTGAAGGTGGTGCGGAAAAGTGCTAATAGTACTACCCAAAACTGCTTGCTCTTCTCGCTAGGCAGTGTGTTATGGCGCTGCAATCGGCACCGCAAACTTCGGCGCAGGTTCCCCATAACAGCCAATATATCCGCAAATCCCCCGACGGAAGGCTTGAATTTTTTTTTTTTTGCTGTTAGCGCTTTTGCTATCGTCAATAGCGTTCCCCCATCGGTTTTCTATGGAGTTCTTAACTGCTCGATGCAAGCCTCGATGCAAGCGATCGAAACACTATAAAAATTTGCAGTGGCTTAACTTGGCTAACCCTGGAATTCACCGAAAAGCAAGCACGCTTGATAAGCGTCTGAAGCTCGTCAAGCTCCGCTACACGCTCGCGATAGCCGCTCTATATATACTCACACGACTACGTGGCTATGACGTGATATCACATGGTCTTACGACATCCCCATCGGATGTCATCACGAAGCTTCATATCACTCCATCGGATGTTCTTAAGGTCAAAGGTCAACCCGAAGGTCATCCAACGTCAAAAGTCAACTGAAGGTCAGGGGTCAAGGGTTCGACATCATTACTGTACGACATATGGTCATACACGGCTGTCCTTGGCTGGGCTGAAGGTCATTCAAGGTCGTTGTGCTGCCTACCCGAAGACTGCTTTACCTAGCTTAGTGAAGCTTTTCTCTTCAAACGAAAGGTTTGCTACATATCGGAAGAGTGGACCATTGCCTTCAACGTTTCTACACCACTACATTACAGTTTTCCAATATTCAAAATTTTTGTCCAAGAATGTTGGACATGGCGCCCCTATAGCGTAAACATTTTTCCAAACTGCGAGTTTTTTTTTTTTGTTTTGGCTCGTTTCCGCGTGGTCGCGGACGTGTGGGTCGCATTTTGCGCAGCTAGAACTGTGGCCTAAGTACGCGCCTACTGAACGCCTTAGCAAGCTAAGCCTCGTCAAACAGAGCAGAACGCTGCCTTTTTGTCCCGTCTTTTGTCAGCAACGACCGCGTCATATTATTTCTGCGCTGACGTATTAGTAGAGGTCGCACAAAACTTAAATTTGATAGAAATGGAACGCCCATCAAACACTGGAACCCAACAAAAGCACACAGCAGGCAATGCGAGCAGCGAATAACCTGGCATGCGCGCCTCCTGTATTCGCCCATGACGATGCCTACACATCACCTGCCGCCTTAGGAATTACAAAAACGATTCATTGGTGGCCTCAACGCCATAGCGCTTCTTGAGTGATTGAACCTTTGCAATGTGATTTCATCAAAATAGGCCTCTGGCCTATGCAGCAGGAAAGACTTCTGGATGACCCGTCATCCGTATTCTGTAGGAAAATCTCAAAGCGACAGCTCTACCCGTTACCTTCCCCTCTTTCTTCGTAAGAGCACCCACTGAACGCCAACAAACAAAAGACAAGGCCGCCTGTATTACGCTACCAGCCAAGCACGTGCTGGAGAGCGCATGCGCCTTTCCAGCTGGCTAACAGTTCTTGTTCGCTAGGATGTGAACTATAGTCATTTCGTTATGGTGTGTTTAAGCATTAGAACGTTCTCGAGCGAGACACAACTGCCAAAACAGGACAACTGGCCGGCATACTACTCAAATCTTTATACTCGAGCATTGTTTCTGTGAGTTGTTTAGAAGCAGAATTGAGGAGAAAACTTCTTTATGTTACTGAAAAGCTTTTGCTATCAGTACACCTATCTCGAGGCTGTAGCATCTTCGCTTGAAGTTGAACCCGTTAATAACTCAGGTTCAGAGTTTTATTGCCAAATGTGTTACCTGCTCTGATGCGTCAGGACTCCGGCGGCGCCTTCGGCCCGGAGCTACCACCCGGCGCGGAGGCAGGATGCCGACGGCGCCTACATGGACTCGCCGGGCTTCATCAAGAACAAGGGCGCCGACTCGGAACCTGTGGAGACGTGCGACTCGGACGTCTGCCTCTGGGAAGGTATACATGACGGCGGACAGCATTTTTTTTTGTTTATACGTCGTCTAGAAATATGAAATACCGTCTCATACAGCGTAGTCCAAAACCTGCAGCCTTTTAATTCCGGTACCGTACATAGGCAACTGATCCACTCGTACTGACACGCATCCGGCGTCTCAGGGCGCAACTTGTTCGAGAAGTTCAACGAGTCCGTGAACCCGTGCAACGACTTCTACGGCTACGTGTGCGGCTCGACGAGCTGGTACCGCGCTGACCAGCGCATCGACACGCGGCCCTACCGCGTCCACAGCCCCGGCCAGCTCATGTATGACCTGGCAGACCTGCAGCGCCGCCTGTACCGGCTGCGGCGCGACCGGTACCGCGATCAGCCGACGCTCTTCTCCAACCAGGTACGTGTGTCACACGTATGCACCTTTTTATTTCATCAAATTTATCCTTGTGGGCCGGGTTCGAACCCGACCGCGGCGGCTGCGTTTTTATGTAGGAAAAACGCTAAGGCGCCCGTGTGCTGTGCGATGTCAGTGCACGTTAAAGATCCACAGGTGGTCGAAATTATTCCGAAGCCCTCCTACGGCACCTATTTCTTCCTTTCTTCTTTCACTCCCTCCTTTATCCCTTCCCTTACGGCGCGGTTCAGGTGTCCAACGATATATGAGACAGATACTGCGCCATTTCCTTTCCCCAAAAACCAATTATTATTATTATGGGCGCAGCCATATTATTTCCCCTGGGCTGTGGCAGCAGAGTTTAGATTGGTGGAGTTCGCATACATGCGTGCTGTGCTTGTGCAGCCCCATAAAGTTTTAAACAAGCAAAAGGACTGAACCTGATAATCAGTGCTAGAGCAGATATGGAGAGAATGAAACCGTAACCAAGGAGCAGCAGTGCAGAGCTTAGAACTATGCTTGCATAACGTAGCAGCAGCTGGCCATAAACAGGAACAACTGGCTGCCAGTGGGCGAGACCTTACGCCCGTAAGAGACCCGAACTCTGTTGACGATGCGTTGGGACTGTATGCGTTCCATTCTGTGCGCGTGTAATCGAGGTCACGACACTAGAGATGACCTCGCAAGTACTGTTTGTGCAGATGTGACCTGTATGGTAACGACCATACAGGTCACCATAACTTTCTTAAAGTGACATCACCGGTCTCGGCCATAGATGTCGTTAAAACTTCTTTCTGGGCGAGTTGGTACATGCTTTTTCTAGAAAAAGTAACAGCGCTAGCACATGCAGGCACATAACGAGTGTCTGGTGTTTCGTCTCTCGTTCTGTGGTCGCATGTATTAGTGCTGTTATTTTTTTATAGAATAGGCATCGCAGTTTAATGTAAGTCCATCGAAAACAAAACCATGAGAACAATTAGCGCCATCTACTGGCCGCAGCTAGGAGCGAATAATGGCGTCACAACAATGCAGTGTTTAAGATAGCGCCAAAGTGCGCAAAGAAGGCAAGATATCAAACCTAGCGCGAGAACAAAGGCATATTCATGTACTATCGACATTGTACATTTATATCGATGTTCGAGCAAATTACTGAATAGTCTAATAGGATTCTAATAACTGGTGTTTGCAAATACTTGTTACCTCTGCCCAGAGATGCGCCGACTTTTAACGAAGACAGCTAACTTAATCTCGTCCGCTTTAACTTCTACTACTACACGCCTACGACGTACAGGATGCGTCAAAGGTTTCCAGGCCACAGGGTCTGCTTTTCGAAAGTCTATTTTGGGAGTGCCGTAAATACCGCACTACACGGATGAAGACCAAACCTTATGGCCTGGGAACTTTTGAGGAACCCTGTACATACGAGTAAAAAGCACAGTAAACAGGTTCGGCCTAATAAGTTTTGTCTAGCCGCTTTCTATCCAAATCTTTCTTTCCGTAGACAGAGGTCGACGAACGCAGCAGGCTGTAGCTCCAACCGCTGTTCTTTTAGCTTCATTGCAGCCGCACAGAATTTCTTTGCGTTCCTTAGCGGCACTGCTGACTGCTTTCGCTTTCCTTGTCATGAAGGTTCTCACTTTCATCGCGAATGGAAAGTCACGGCACATATAAATCGGGCAATGAAAGGAAGGAGCAATAATCTACTAAACCGCTAGGAAAGTGCATGACATTGGATATTTTTTTCTCGTGGTGGTGACAGCATTAAATAACGCGCCGAGAGTTGAACATAAATTTATCATGTTTATTTTTTATCTGCGCTCGCGGGTAGAAAAAAAGGCATGAACCTGCGCAACCTTGACCCGAAAAAAATTATCGCGTTAACTTATTTCGATGAATGCTAAAAAATTGAAGGTAAATTTCCTAACAACGTGTCATATAAATGCAATCATCGCCGCTTTTTCGAGCTGAACTATGGGCGCCGCGCAAATAAAGCTGCAAAGAAATTGCGCTAACCGCTGAAACGCAAAGTGTTCTGATCAACAGTGTCCTTAAAATGAAATGTTCGTAACCCTTTTTGCACGGAATGGGCGTCTATAAGGTCAATAAATTTTACAGGCAGTAAAGTTGTGCAAAACTACGTACACGCTAGTGATTGAATTGCGCTGCTGTAAACCTGTCGCTAACGCAACATTCATATTGTCTTGGGCAGCATGGCATTGATATTAGAGTTTTGTTTGTGCCTTCGGCTACTGATCCGGAGTTCCCGGGTTCGAACCCGACCGCGGCGGCTGCGTTTTTACGGAGGCAAAACGCTTAGGCGCCCGTGTGGTGTGCGATGTCAGTGCAAAAGATCCCCAGGTGGTCAAAATTATTCCAGAGCCCTCAACTACGGCACCTCTTTCTTCCTTTCTTCTTTCACTCCCTCCTTTATCCCTTCCCTTTCGGCGCGGTTCAGGTGTCCAACGATTCATGAGACAGATACTGCGCCATTTCCTTTCCCCAAAAACAAATTATTAATTATTATTTTGACAGGCCTGCTTTTAATAATAATTGGTTTTTGGGGAAAGGAAATGGCGCAGTATCTGTCTCATATATTGTTCGACACCTGAACCGCGCCGTAAGGGAAGGGATAAAGGAGGGAGTGAAAGAAGAAAGGAAGAAAGAGGTGCCGTAGTTGATAGCTCCGGAATAATTTCGACCACCTGGGGATCTTTAACGTACACTTACATCGCACAGCACACGGGCGCCTTAGCGTTTTGCCTTCATTAAGACGCAGCCGCCGCGGTCGGGCTCGAACCCGGGAACTCCGGATCAGTATCCGAGCGCCCTAACCACTGAGCCACCGCGGCGGGACTTTTTAAATGAAGGTTTCCTGCTTTTGAAGTGTAGTAGAGACGGCCTGTCCGCCCTTTCGCATTGATCTCTTGATCTTGATCCTCCTCTCTCCGTCACTTTCCCTATACCCTTTCTCTCCGCCCAGTTGCTCCTCTTCCTCAGCAACTGCACCCAGCCGGAGAAGAACGAGTCGGTGTGGGTAACCCTGAAAACGATCTTCGAGCAGAACCTTTTGGAAGGCTGGCCATTCAAGAAGGACCCCAAGGTGCTGCGCATATCGGACACAGCCATGGTCCTGGACAAATTCATCGGCCTCTTCGCCTTCGTCAAGGTGACGCTGCGCAAGGACTTCGAGGAGGACGACTACGAAGTTCACCTGGAGGCCCCGGAACTGCTGCTCAAGAGGCACCAACTGGTCTTCCCCAACGAGTCGGTGGCCGACTACGCCAAACGGGTGGAGCGACTCATGTCCACCTTCACCGACGCCAGCATGGTCAAGGCTGCCGAGGACATAGTGCAGCTGGAACAGAGGCTCTTGCAGATCAAGGTGCCCAATATAGATCACATTTCTTTGTCGCTTCTGGAGTAATCAATCAGCGTGAACCTACCCGTAGACTTGAGCAGAGGACCTGCGCACCACGCAACACTTTTGTTGCTACGTGGTGTGCGGTGTGAACGTGGTAAGCGTTGGTGGCTGACTGCACCAAGAAGGCATAACACACGTTGTGACAAGTAGATTGTTTAATTTGTGGGGTTTAGTCGCCGCGGTGGCTGAGTGGTTATGGCGCTCGGCTGCTGGCCCGAAAGACGCGGGTTCGATCCCGACCGCGGCGGTCGAATTTCGGTGGAGGCGAAATTCTAGAGGCCCGTGTACTGTACGATGTCAGTGCACGTTAAAGAACCCCAGGTGGTCGAAATTTCCGGAGCCCTTCACTACGGCGTCTCTCATAGCCTCAGTCGCTTTGGGATGTTAAACCCCCATAAACTAAGCCAACCAAATTTGTGGGGTTTAACGCCCCAAAGCGATTCGGCCTATGGGCGACACCGTATTGGAGGGCTCCGGATAATTTAGAACAGCTAAGGTTCATCCAGCAATCCACGGGTCTCTAGCATTTCGCCTCCATGGAAAATGCGACCGCCCTGGCCGAGATCGAACCCCCGTCTTCGGGTCAGCAGCTGAGCACCATAACCACTGAGCCACAGCGGCGGCTTGTGACAAGTAAAACACGAAACTTTGTGGAAGTGTGTACCGTAGTAAAACACGATTTAGGACGCATATACTGCAATTCTTGCCTGTGGGTTGTGTTTTAGCATTTCATCTTCCAGCTGTGTACCGTGTTTTAAAGGGACACTGAGGAGAAATTGAAGTTGTTTTGTATCCATAGAATAGCAGCTCCTGATCACAAAAACGCCACTCTTCCTGAAAACAAAGCTCTTGCAATGTAGAAAATAGCAAGAACCAAAATACAGGTATCGCCGCCACAGGACAATCTCGCTAGTACAAGCGTGATGACTTCCTAGGACAAGAGGCGCCACCTTGGAAGAATTTTCTTTACTTCATGGACGTAACGAATCTCTGAGGCTTGCAAAGGAAGGTTGCACACCGCACCGCTAGCCGACAGAAATCACGGAGTCTGCGTTTACGTCACGATTCACGTCACTCCGTTATGTGACGTCATAAGAGTTGCCGTGGCGTCAGAAGAGTTCCCTGAGTTTGAATCAGAGGGGCGGGAAAAACTTTTTCAACTTCGAATCCAAATTTCTTTGAAATAAATGCATCTTTCGCACCCGGATAAGCGGCAACGAAGCCATGAAATGCCGAACTATCAGATTTTGCTAACAACAAAAAATCGATAGAGTTCTCCTCAATGTCCCTTTAACCCTCATTACCCTCCTGATGGTTGTGGTGAATAATACCGGAATGTAGCTCAGATTCCGCTCCTTTCTCGTTATCAGATCGGTTTCTGAAAAGCAGAACCTTGGTTGGTGGGGCGTTTGGAAGTCTAAAGACTTGCGCATCACCTCCAGGTCATTCAGGTGAAGCACTCAGCACTCTTGACGAGTTTCTAGAAAGCGGCCAACAGATAGCGCTACAACTGCTGCTTTTTACTCGGCAGCATAAATACTGGTATCTGCTCAACACTTGGGCATTCTGTCCTGCACCGCAGCCATAAACGTGGGAACCATAATTTCACCACAGTTGGGCACCTATTCATAGGCCAATCGGGATGCCATCGTGAAAGACTGCACTGCGCGCTTTCGAGATCGCCCTCATCCGGTCCGAAATGTTCCTTGCAGGGCTCAGAGCGACCAGGTCAGCGTTCTCTGTTGGTGACGAAGGTGCCATTTTACTCAGAGGAAAATCCTTAATGTAGAAATTTTTTTGAAGTGGAATTTCACAACCGATAGAGTTAAAAAGTCCCTGCCTGGTTATTTAAATCGCGGGAGTTCCAGTAGGTACGCTTGAAACCAGACGCGCCGGTTCGTAAACTTCCCAAGCAGCACCTGTAATCAGCCCAGTATTGAAATAAGATGGTTTCACTCGGGTCCTTTGTAGGGCCGGCCTTTGCCAATACATTTCTAATATTGGGTCGATTACACTTGCAGCTTGGATACATACCAGGTCATGTACTAGAGACTGAAGACGCTATGACGTATAGCAGTCTGAGTTTCTATGCACATTACTAATGAACACGTCTGCGTAGGTTTTCACTTTAGTTAGAACTACAAAGAGCAGTGCCTGGTAGAAAGACATGACAGCAAAAAAACACTAATAAATAAAAGGACGTGCATGCCTTGTGTTGGGGTGGGAGGAAACCAGCAGGGAACTGAATTTTTTCTGACCGCTGCGCGGAACCAAATATACTGAAGGCGCTTAATTCGGTCCCCGCATCTGCGTCAGCCTTTTGCAAGCACCCTAGCACTGGATTCCAGAACAAATTTGAAGACAGCCTTTTTCATGCGGGCGCATGATGGCCTTAGTTGCCTATGTGCCATAAAACCCAACACAACACAAAATCTTTGCATGCGAGGAAACAGTGTTACACCGGTTAGCCGCCGTGGTGGCTCAGCGGTTACGGTGCTCAGCTGCTGACACGAAAAAGACGCGGGTTCAATCCCTGCCGAGGCGGTCGCATTTCGATGAAGGCTAAATGCTTGAGACCCGTGCGCTGTGCGACGTCAGTGAACGTTAAAGAAGCGCAGGTGGTCGAAAATATCCGGAGCCCTCCACTACGGCGTCCCTCATATAGCCGAAGTCGCTTTTCAATCAAATCAATTTCTACCTTGAAAAGGTACAGACAGCGGAGGCGCAGAAAAAGCTGCAAGATACAGCTTGACAAAGCCACAGCCCCTCTTGGCAGCGACCTGACATCAAGGCTTATAAAACAAAGGCAATTGGTCAACATATTAACATGTATACAATAATGAATCTACAAAATAAAGTGAAGCAGCATTATACAATATTGAAACGACACTCACACTGTATAAACACAGATCGATAGAAATAAAAAAGAATAAACATATTCTACATGTCAACTTACATAGCAGGCAAAGATTTTTTTTGACGAACTTAAGAGGTCAAAATTATTATATGCGTAAGTATTTAACAGGGAAGGAAGAGTGAATTGCAGGAGTTGTCTACCTGAATTTATTCAAGAGGTCGGCACTACCCGAGTCTCCGCATACCTTGTCGTGTAGCTGGCTTCTCGGGCATGTAATTCAGCAAGGTTACGTATGTAGTTTATATTCCTACGTGTTTCAAGTTTAAGCCGGATGCATATGGTGTCTTCGGCTGAGCCGCACTGCCTCCGTGTCGGTGCTTAGGAAGTGACGTCAAATACTACACGAGTGGCACGTCCACTTGCACCTCAGCCGAACGTGCAAAACATTCTCAGAGTGCTGTTGCTCTTTCTGCCCTCTGTACACCATGGCCTCCGAGACATTCACTGATCTCAGAGGCCATTCTCAGGAGCGTGTGTGTGTGAAAAACTTTATTTCAGGGAGGAAGCTTGAGGTATCCGGAGCAACCTCTCGTAATCTCTAGGTGGGCTCCTCATTACAGGAGCCCATTGGCGACCGCCGCGACTCGGGCTCGGTGGACCAGGGCCTTCTGGCTGGCTAGGTCCGAGCAGCCGAGCAGGGCTGCCTCCCAGTCCTCCCGGGTGGGGTTGGGTTTGGGGGCGAGGTTCGGGGTTGACTGGCATGCCCACACCATGTGAAAGATGTCTGAAGACTTCTCCGCACAGTGTGGGCATTCTCCTGTACAGGCAGGATCAAAGTGTTTTAAAACTGCCGGGCACAGCAGCGTTTTGGTGTAAAGGCGGAGGAGTGTGCGTTCCTCCACCTTTGTGAGGCCCTTACAAGGCTTGTGATAAATTGCATGGCCGAATTGGAATAATTCAGTAATTTCTCGAAAAGTGAGGCCCGGATTGGGTTCGGGATCCGTATCCAAAGGGTCTGAAGGCGTTGCCCGGAGAGTGAGCGCGCGGGCGGCGGCGTCTGCCGTTTCATTGCCTTCGAGGCCCATATGAGCTGGAGCCCGTACAATCGGTCGAGACGCGGGGGCCCCGAGGTAGTTACTGTTTTGAAGGATGCGATGCGCAAAGAGAGGAATGTACCCCTGTTTAATATTTCTGCAGCCCCTCTCGAGTCGGTGACGATCACTCGCGACTCCTGGTCTGCGGCGGCTAACGCGATGGCAACTTCTTCCGCATGTGTTATGTCTTGAGCTCGGAACGTTAGGCCATTCACCAAGATTTTTTGGTGGACGACTGCGGCCGTGTACCACCCCCCCCCCCCCCCCCCCCCCCCCCATGGTGAGGGCCTGAGGCGTCCACGTAGAAGATGCCATGTTTGTTCCCATAGTGACGGGCCAGTGCCTCCGCCCGCGCAAGGCGCCTGCCACTGTGGTCGTCACGTGTCATGTTGGCCGGAAGAGGGCGTACGTGCAGGGCGTATCTCCAGATTTCAGGAATGCGTACGCGCTCTTCCGTAAGTGTTGGGTGGTGGATGTGTAGTCGGGCTAATAGGCGGCGACCCGACGGCGTTTTTGAAAGCCTTGTGTATTGATTTGTCAAGTGCGCCTCCCGGAGCTCCGCGAATGCGTTAACCATCCCCAGGCCCATGAGACGCTGGTTGGATGTGGTGATCGGGAATTCAAGGGCACGCTTGTACATCTTTCTGAGAATCACTTCGAGGGCGTTCTCATCAAACTTCCGCAGGTGGAGGTAAGGAGTCGAGTAGAGGACTCGACTGGTCACGAATGCATGCGCCAGCCGCAAAGCGTCTCTGCACCGTAACCCCCCGCGTTTGTTGGAAACCCGGCGGACCATCCGGCCCACCTGGTTTCCCCACCTTGCGCAGTTTTGCTAGTGTGGTATCAGCCCGTCGATGTTTGTGGATAAGGAGACCAAGTACTCTAATCTCATCGTGTTCGGGTATCGGGCCGCTGGCCAGAGATAGTTCCATTTTGGTGGCGCACTGAAGCGACGGGCGAATGTGCACAAATTCGGATTTGGACGGTGAGCACTGAAGGCCTCAGCGGCGGGCGTAAGCGTCCACGATCTCCGCCGCTTGCTGCAGGTTGGCCTCAATGTCTCCAACCGATCCGTGTTTGGCCCAGATGGTTATGTCGTCGGCGTACAGCGCGTGCTGGATGCCTTCGACCTTCGCCAGCTGAGCCGGGAGTTTCATCATGGCCAGATTGAAAAGTAATGGCGAGAGGACCGCACCCTGTGGGGTTCCTCTCGTTCCCAGTTTATATGGGCCGTGTTCTTCGTCTTGTATTCGGATGAAACTTCGTCGATCCGAGAGAAATTGCTTGATGTACTGAAACGTGTTATGTCCACAGTTCGTTTTGGAGAGATTTTGCAGGATGATTTCGTGTGTGACATTGTCGAAAGCCCCCTTCAAGTCAAGGGCGAGTACTGCCTTACCGTTGAAGGGATATTCGACAGGGTTGAGAATTTCTCGGTCGAGTTGAAGCAGAACATCTTGAGCGGACCTCTGCGGGCGGAAACCGAACATGGTGTCTGCGAATGTATGTTCATTTTCCAGAAACCCAGACAGCCTATCCCGCACCATGGTCTCCATCAGCTTTCCCGCGCAAGACGTGAGGGAGATGGGGCGGAGGTTGTCTGTGTTTATGGCTTTGCCGGCTTTCGGAATGAAAGTTACCAGGGCGGTCTTCCATTCAATTGGTAGAGGTGCCTCACCAAGCCAGATCGAGTTGATGAAAGCGAGGAGGGTTTCGTAGGCGGGATCGGGAAGATTAGCAAGCATTTTCACAGTTATCTTGTCCCTGCCCGGTGCCGTTCCTCGTTTCATTTTAGCTAGGGTCGCATTGAGGTCATGCAACTGGAACGGTTGATCCAGATTCGCGTTCTCTGAACCTGCATACGAAAACGCGGGTCCTCCGGGGTCCTGCTTAGTGCAAAGATACTGGTCGCGCAGTTTGCATGCTAATTTTGATGTATTTCCATCGAAGCTATGAATAGCTCGTTGGAGATGTTTTTGTGTCTCGGCGCGGGTTTGAGTCGGGTCAATTAGGGCGCGGAAAAGGCTCCACGTGCTCCGGCTCGACATTTGTCTGGCCGCCGTGTTGCAGCGGTCTACCCAGTTCGAGTCGGCGAGTTGGGCCACGTACTCTGCCGCTCGCTGGGTGAGCTCGGCGATACGAATTTTGAGCTTTCTGTTACGTTTTTGGCGGCGCCATCTGCGGACGAGGCTGTGCCACGCCTGCCAGAGGTGCAGAAGGTGGTTGTCCACCTCCGGAGTGGCCTCCGAGAGCTGAATTTGTGTTTCCACCGAACGAAGGTGTGTAACCAATCCTTGTGCCCACGCGTGGTAGCCTTGTTCGTGGATAGACGCCGAATTGATGTAGTTTTGCCGGAACTTATTCCAGTCTGGAAGCCGAGCTTGTGCGTGGGGTCTTGCCAATGGTTTAGTCCTTACGGTGGTATTGATAAGGCAGTTGTCACTACCGAGGGTTTCCTCGGTGTTGATCCATTCTGCGTGTACAATGTTTTTGGTAAAGGTGAGATCCGGACATGCATCCCGGGTCACGGAATTACCCGGCCGCGTTGGATATGCAGGGTCAGTGTGAAGAGTCAGGCCCAGCGTGGACGCGAGTTCCGCTAGCTTGCGTCCCCGCTTCTCTTCACGCACGTATCCCCATAGGGTACTGTGGGCGTTGAAATCGCCCACAATCACCAGGGGGTCCCTGCCCGCAGCCTTTAGAGCGCGGCTAAAGAGTGCTGCGAACTTTACATTTGTGAGTTTGGGGGAACAGTATATGTTGAGTACGTGGAGTGGTGCATCTTGTTTCTTGAGCGGAAGAAGTGTCACCATCGCATAGGAATATTCTGTGTAAAGTTCCAAGTCAACTAGATTAGCCGTATAATTTTTATGCACGCAGACGCAGGAAGAGGGGTCCTGCTGAAAGGGGATGTAATTTGTGAGGGTGACGCCACTCCCTGGCTCCTGGAGGGCAACCACCGCGGAAAGAGAATCGAAAGTTGAAAGGTAAAGTCGGAGATCCGCCCTCTTTGCGCGAGAACGGAAGCCCCGACAGTTCCACTGGACAATTTGGACGGGGGTGGCCGAATTGGTTCTTGGGGAGCGCCTGATCTTAGGGCTGCTCGCCATGGTCATTTAGATTGAGGAGGGGTTGTACTGACACTGCTCCGGAGCCAACACTCACAGGAAGGGGGGTATCCTCCATACCAGAGAGTGAGCAGTTGTCGTCGTCGGCTACCTCGGGGGTGCGTCTAGAAGTTTTGTGAGGGCGGCCGGGTAAGGGATCACCGGGCCTGCGCGAGGAGCGCAAGGAATTGGCAATTTGTTGGGCAATCATCGCGAGGATTGTCTCTTGCAATTTGGAGATGGCGTTTACCATCATTGAAATTTGATTTTCTATAGCGGCGAATCGGGCCTCTGTGGCCCCGAGGCGGGCCTGGAATGCGGCCTCCAAACTTGTTACCGCCTTCGGTACCACGAGCTCACTCTCCATTACCTCAGCCGCGGGAGGCGAGCGGGGAGAAGAAGACTGGTTGATTTTAGATTCCAATTCGTAAATTTTCTTTAGCAGCATCTCATTTTGGGCCCTGAGTGCTGCTATTTGATCTTGCTCGGGGCTATGCGCCCTTGGAAAGGGAGTGGAAAGGGGGGAGAGAGAAGCAGCCCCACCCGAACCGCTCACGTGGTGGCCATTTTTGACTGCGTTGACCCAGGCCCTGGTATCACCGCGCGTTTCTGCCGACTGTTTCGCCAGTCCGCCGTGTGGTGGCGACACCTTGGATGGTTGTTTTGCAGCACCTCCGGTAGGTGGGTTCTCGGTGTTGGAGATTTCCTGGCCATGCTGATCGCCGGGAGGCCCAAGAGAGCGGCTTTTCTTCTTGGACGCCGTTTTTTTCTTTTTCGTCTTGGGTGTGCGGAATTTTGCTGCACAGTAACGAGAGTTGGTGGCATGGGAGCGCGAATAAATGCATTGCAGCCGCTACAATATTCAACATTTCTTTAAAATATGCCCACTTGTGATGCTTCTTGTTTTTTCCTGTTCGTCGATGCTTCCTATCGGCCACTGTGTAGTGATATTGTCTGCGCAAACAGCGTCGTCTGCCCGCGACGTCTGATAGCGCGAGCTGCACGACGGGATTGCACCGCGCTCCACCGTCGGTCTCCACGGTGGCGCAGTGGCGCGCACTCGTGTCGTGCTCGTCCCAGCCGAACGTCCGGCACTGCACGAGTGGCATCCAGCCGAACGTGGGGCACCGCACGAGTGCGCGGAAAACTCCACGAGTGCCGTCAGCCGAAGACACCATTAGACGATATTTATACAAGTGAATTTTTAGCACACCACTTTGTAGAAAGAGATCCGTGCTTGGCGAGTCCCACAGGACATTGTAAATAAGACGAAGGAACTTTTTCTGTAGAATGTAGATACGTTGAAGACAGCTATCCGTGGCTGTACCCCACACTAAGTGGCAGTAGTTTAAATCGGAGTAGAAAAGGGAATTATAGAGGAGTAGCTTTATTTGTCTTGGAATAACATATCTCAGCCGAGTTATGAACCCGCTTAGTTGAGCCAGCTTCGTTGCTATATGGTCTACGTGGTGATTCCAAGTCATGTTGGAAGAAAATCTACTCCTAGACATTTAAATCGTTCAACCAAAATGATACAACGCGAGTTTAGTTTAATCTCGATGGAGGAAGGAAGTACTTTATTTTTAGGACGAAAAATAACAGCTTGTGTTTTTTTCTCATTTTGCGCATACATTTGGATTCAGACCATTTTGTAATTCAGACATGGTGTCATTGCATTCCGGAACAAGAAGATCAAGATCATTTCCAGTAAAAAAAATGCTTGTGTCATCAGCGTAGATAATAAATTTCGCAGCGGATTTAACGTTAGAGGTATCATTTAGATAGATATTAAAGAGTAACGGTCCCAATATACTGCCTTGTGGGACACCAGAAGTAATACGTTTTAGTTCAGATTTCATATTATCTACGCATACAGCTTGTTTCGGTCGTTAAAACCCACAAAACCATAAACCTATTACGGGGGCTCACCGGCGCTAATATTTTGCACTCCCGAAAGCCACCAAATTGACCCTGAACCCCAGAGTCGCAAGTCTAGCTGCAGAAAAAAAGCAAACGGCGCTTCCCAATTTGTGCCCGACTATAAAGCAGCTTAATTCCTGGCTGGCCGCTACACGTTTGGTTTTGCAGAATACAATGGGGACAATGAAACTCCACAGAGAGCAGTGAGGCACGTAACAAAGGCGGCGTTTCTGCGCTTGTATTAAACAGTTTTCGGAACGCACATTGGTCAGGGAGATCACATATAACTAGTTAATTATAACGGAAGCTTAGCCTTGACACAGTGAGAGGACAGCGTTCTGACCAACTTGTCGGCAAAGCGTAGTCATAAATACGGAAGGCAGTTCCCTGTTTGGACTGAGTAGTTAGCGGGCCTACTTTTGGGTGCATTTCGATGGCGATGCCGTTTCGAAGGCTTACGGGATGACGAAAGCTTGTCAGTTAATTGCTGCTTCGGCCTCAGATTGGCAATAGCGTTGAGTTACGGTGGCTAAAAAAAGTATTTTGGGCCAAGGGCGTTACTGGCGAATTTATCCATTGAATAGCTTCCAATAAAAAGTAGGCGTTTTTTAATTTTGTTACCTACATTGCAGCCTCGTTAACGCGCACAAAGATAGGTAATATAACTCACGTGAGGAAAGCAAGCGCTTTTGTACATTTTATGGCACATTTTCTGCGCCTTATACGTTCATGGGCTGCCGCTTTGTGAAGAAGTTCATGCGAGAACGTTATCGTTTTAATTTAAATTTAGATTGGCAGCTATCAGTGTCAATAACTAAACGAAATAAGACAGAAATACAAAAACAAGGAAGCAAAGATGTATTCATAATTACAAATAATCAACCGTGAAACTAATGGTGCAGCTTTCATAAAAGTGTTACATGCTTACCGCTGGATCAAATTGAAACAAAGCAACGGGAGAAATTCCCCAAAAGCTTTTGACAATACCAATCACTGGAGATTCAAGTGATCTTCCAGACGTTGTGCTACAAAATGCCTCTTAATTGGTCGATTCCGCAGATGCCCCGGAAGTTCCTGCCGTACGATAACCGGACGGCCACCATCAAAGAGCTCCAGCGGCGCAACGCGTGGCATTGGCTGACGTACCTAAACTACCTGCTCGAGGACGCCGGCGTCCAGTTCCACCGGCAGTCCAGCGTGATCGTCCTGGACCGTGAGTACGTGTCACGCCTGGCGCTCCAACTCAGCAAGTTTTCGGGCAAGACGCTGCTGAACTACCTCGGCTACGCCCTCATCGTCAAGTTCTCCCCGCTTCTGCCCAGCGACGTCGACTTTGTCATACCGCTGAGCCACGACAACTATCTCGAGACCGTGCCCGAGCGTCTTCAGGCGTGCGTACACATGATGGAAGACCTGTGTCCTTATTTCGTCCGCAAGATGGCCAGGATGACGTTTGGACGCGAGAACGCCACGACGCCTCGGTGGCACTACGACGAAGAGATGCACAGACTGCTCTACCTTGTCCGCGAAAGCATGAAGCAGACAGTTCAGCGAGCCCCCTGGTTGAGTCAAGTCGAAGTGGACGCCGCGTCTCAGAAGGTCGAGAAGCTTAGGGTCGACTTCCTGGCTGCCCGGGAGAGCGAGGAACAGGTGAACGCCTACTACCCGCAGTTCGTCAGTCCGTTTCCAACCAACGACGCGCTGCTGGGCTACTACAAGCTCCTGAACGAGACCATGTCGTTCTACTGGATCACAAACTCTTCGTACGACTTGGACGCCCGCTACCAGTCTTCGTCTCTGGTCGCCGGGGAAGTCGAGTACATCCCGGAGAGGAACCTGCTCTTCGTGCCGCACGGCCTCATCGCCTTCGCCAACAACATCTCGGAGACCTTCGACCCTCTCTTTATCCCACTCATCGTGCCTGCTCTCTTGCGCGGCATGTTCGCCGCCGTCGACCGGAGGGGGTCGACCGTCAACGTCCAGAACCAGGTGGTCAACTGGTGGTCCATTCCCAGCCGGGCCAAGTTCGCCTCCAAGCTGCAGTGCTTCCAGGACCAGTACGCCGCCGAGATGCATGCCGCGTTGAGTGTCGAGGTCGACGAAGACTTCTTTCTGGACGAGAACGTCGCGGACAACGCCGTCCTGCACCCGCTGCACGACGTCTACCGCAAGGCGATGCACCTGTCCCGGCGCATGCCGCGTGACTCGCGAGTTCCGGGGCTTGAGTCACTCACCACGGACAAGCTGTTTTTCGTCAACTACGCAGTGGCCCATTGCGATCGCGTCAGTTCCAACCTGTATCGTAGGCAGGTGCTGTACAAAGAGAGCGTTCCGGCGATGCTACGTGTGAACGTGCCACTCAAGAACTACCCCAAGTTTGCAGAGACCTTCAAGTGCAATCTGAACACACCCATGAACCCAGAGAGCCGCTGTGAGCTCTGGTAAAATAAATGGCCGCGTGGTTATGAACAGTGGGATGTAATTTTTTCTCCATCCTGAAGGTTTTGGAGCCCACCATGTTGATCTGCGCTTTCAAGAACACCGCATTTCGTACTACGTGAGTAAAACACTGTTCTTTACGTGCGTTGTAAGTGAACCCGAGAGCAATCGATTTTCCAGCCTTAGCGGCTGATTGAAGCTCCGTGATCAAGCTAACCACCCGAAAGCAGTTTTTCACGAAGAAACTTCACTTTCTGCAAATTCTCGCCGTCCCTGTGTCTATAGCGGACGTTTGTTCCCGAGATGCGAAGAGATTTGTCGCGTTCACAAAATACTCTACGGACTGCGTCCTTCTAGGAAACGAGTTCGGCGATCCAATTGGGGGTAATGGAACCGAATGGAACCTATTCGAAGAACCAGCCGGATGACTCAGAGTATGACAAGCAACTGGACTGTCCAGCTGGAACTACAGAAACAACTGGTCTCCCCGATTTGAATCAAGAGCAGCGCACAGTGGGTAGCACAGAGTTCCTGTCCTAATGTGTGGTGCGAGTCTTCGTTTTTTCGCGCTGATAAATATGACGTACCAACTCCCCAATTTTCCGCGCTTAACCCAGCTTGTGGTAATCGAGCTCCGGCACTCGCACAGGAGACACTGGAGGATCACGAGCGTCGACCACGTAACCACAAGCGCCACCGAATTCCAGGTGGAGCTATACAATAAGTTTCATATTGTTGCAAAAGGGTTGCAAGCCCCAAGGGTAGCGTTGGCCTGGCGGCCTGGGGCAAAGCTGGAAACATCCGAAGGTCCCGGCAAAGGATGAGTCGACTGGCAACAGAACAACTTGTTTATTCTGGCATCGCAAAAGAGCAGCCGGTCAGGGCGACCACGTTACTCGAAGGAAGGAATCGAAGTCTCCTCGGCGTCCGGGGCAGCGGCTTTTTTTATACCCTCGGAGTCGAGGGCAAGAAGGAACGGCTGGGGAAGAGGCGTCCGATACGGCGACGCTTGAACATGTCCAGACGTGACGGGCGCGTCCGCCAGGCCGGCGCCGGTCAGACCTCCTCGCCTCCCAGTTGGGGAGCTCCTCTCCCCGGCTGCCGCGCTTTGACAAGCGTGGGCAAAACATGCACACACACACACACGCACGCACGACGACACGTGGCACTGAAACCTGCCTGGACGCGCTTGGCGGGAGGCGTTGCGGCCGCGATGAACGAAGCCGCGGCGTCCGTTGCATCCGCGCCGGCTATACCGCGCGTTGTAGGCGAGACGTAACAATATACACAACTGGATATATTTTAATATAAACCTAATTGGCTTCAACGAGACCATTCGGTTGGAACGTAGGAAGCCAAACGGGCGATCCAACTGGGAGTGATGAAACTGAATGGAACATCAGTAACCAGTCTGATGGTCCAAATGGGGAACGAAGAAGCAACCGGACTGTCCAGCTGGAACTAGAGAACCAGCTGGAATACCCCATCGGAATCATGAGTCCAGTTGGCTGGTTTAGATTCCAGCTGGATCCAACTAGGCTGCTCTGTTGGACCCAATTGTTTTTCTTTTGCGGCGCTCTCTCATAGTGACTGGCTCAAGGCTAGCCTAATGATCTATCAATTTTAGGCTACAGTATATCTGGAAAGGTGTTTTGAATACGTCTCAAGAATGCATATCTGATGGAAGGATTTAGTAGCGAGGTTTTTGTCGATGTAGCAGATATTAATAAATTTCCTAGGTCTCAATTACCACTGCGTAAAAAGGTCTGTCACATAGTCATCGGTGAAAGCACACGAGGCGTCATAGCCGGCACTCACTAGTGAAGTGTGTGCAAGTATTCCCTTTGTCGTTTGGTGCGTTTAAACGTGTGCTACATGTAGGCAACTCAGTGGTGATCAAATTCAGATATAAGTAGATATTTCAAAATCCGGTTTGGATGAGAATTCAATTACCACTGCGTGATTGCGCCAGACATCCTTGAGACGTGTGCCGAACATCATTCAAGCTGTCTTTTAACCCCAAATTTACCCAGTATTATACCAGTTTCAGTGCTTTTGCACTAAGACTGACCGAGGCTCAGCGTCATTGATAAGGAAATTAATATTAAACACACGGTGCGATATCAATTACGTTCAAATAGAGCTTTCAATCAGTCGCAAAAATGCAATGACAAGACCTCTCTTTGGAAGCCCCTTTGGTTCAAAAGTTAGGGTTCTGAATATCTCGTCTGCAACTGCGCACCTCGCCAACCAGAAAAAAAAGCAGTTCTTCACATGGAGAGACAGTTAGATCTGCTACTAATAATACCGTTTTCTGGGCCTTGTACAGACACCTTTGAAGAACTAACGGTCTTTTGTTTACTATTACCACTATACCTCACAAATTGACGCAACTGCGCTGATAAACCCGCAAAGCACTGAGCCATTGCTTATTAGTTCGAATTTGTTTTTTTAAGTTACCTAATCAAACATGCATATTAGGTAATGTCTGAAATCGTTAGCTAAGGGGACATTTAAAGGACACCTGTTTGTACGGTGCATTCTGGCAGGTACGGCCGACAGCAGCTAAGACCGCAGATCCTAATCACGAGAGCGAAATAACTAGAAGACTAAGAATGGGGCGGAGAGCATTTGGCACGTTCTCTCAGATCACCTATTTACCAATATCCATCAAGAGAAAAGTATATAACAGCTGTATCTTACCAGCACTCACTTATGAGGCAGTAACGTGGAGGATAACGAAAAGGATTCAGCTTAAGTTAAGGACAACGCAGTGAGCCATGGAAAGAAAAATTATAGTTGTAACGTTGAGAGACCGGAAGCGGGCAGAGTGGGTGAGGGAACAAACGCGGGTTAAAGACATCCTAGTGGAAAACAAGAGGAAGCAGTGGGCTTGGGCAGGGCATGTGTAATGCGAAGGCAAGATAACCGCTGGTCCTTAAGGGTAACGGAGTGGATTACAGGAAAAGGCAAGCGTAGCAGGGGGCGGCAGAAAGTTGGATGGGCGGATCAGATTGAGGAGTTTGCGGGGATCGGATGGCCGCGGCTAGCACATAACAGTGTTCATTGGAGAGATATGGGGCAGGCCCTTGCCCTGCAGTGGACGTAGTCAGGATGATGATGATGTTGGCACTCTGGGCGAGCTGTGCTCACAAAGCCATAAGCTGTATTACATCTCCAAATTTGTTGGCTGTGGCCTGGGAGCTATACAAGCATTACAAGCGCGTTTCGAATTATATATTACAGGCATTAATTTTAATGCGAAAGCCTCATCACAGAAAAATGCATCATCGGTATCATATTTCCTATCACAGAAAGTGACCTCATTTTATTCTGGACATCAGGCAAGGAAGAAGGGACTGTGCACTGTGAAGGTTAAATGGACTTTGAACTACTATGCGCTTGAGGAATTGCAAATAAATGAATGCAAAATTGGCTACGAGTATTCCTTTCGATGTATCTCACTGCGGCTGTTTCGTCACCTCCAGACACCTTCACCGCAGCGGTGGCCAAGTGGTTGAGCATCCGCCTCGCATGCGGGAGGTGTGGGGTTCGATCCTCAGTGCCGCCGGGTAGCCACCGGTGATACAATGGGTGCAAGCTTCCCCTGGTCTGGTGCTCGGCCAATTTACGGTGAAATGCTTTGGAAATGGGTCTTTGACCCCACCTTGAGAAGTCGAAAATAGCTTGTGTCATGGCGCTCTTTGGCCATAGATGCCCTTGCGCCATAAAAACCCATAATCATAAGTCATCATCTGGACACCTTCGACGTGAGATCTAACCATCAGACAGAGGTGCTGCCGTCCGCAAACAGAACCGTGAAGGAATGACACAAAAGAATGACACAAAGCACAAAAGACATCAACAGCTTCTAATGATACCGCGCTGTCAACACGTATTGTAATTATAGGTGTCCCTGTAAATCTCTATTACTTCTAACAGCGGAAACTCATAGCACTAAACCCAAGACCGGGGTCTTAAAATTTGGTTTGTGAGGAAAGTAAATGACGCAGCAACTTTTTCACTTCTTTGTAGACACTTAAACCGCGCCTTGAGAGAAGGGAGGGTGGTCGTAGGGAAAGAAGGAAGAGGTGCCGTAGTGGAGGGCTCCGGAATAATTTAGACCACCTGGCGATCTTTGAAGCGCACTGACATTGCACGGCACACGGGCGCCTTTTCGCGTTTCGCATCAGTCGAAACGGGGCCGCCGCGGCCGGGTTCGAACCCGGGTGCTCCGGCTCAGTAACCAAGCATACAAGCGTCTTTCATGTTCTTGTTGGCGTCCGCAGAAAGATGAAGGGTGAAAAGAGGGGGAAAAAATAGCGCCTCGCTGCGCAAAGATTAACGAGGTGAATCAGCGTGGAGATCCTGCTCTCCGTGGCGCCGTAGCTGACGCAAGGCCGATTGAACTCGAAGATTCCCGTCAGTCGAGGTGTTCTGGGACAAATCTGTTAATGGACCTCTCGCCAGCAGAGATCTGCTGGATGTATTTCTTGCGTGTTTTCAAGCTTTAAATTCCATTCTTGAAAGTGCCGGACTTCTCCAATAGCTAATGCGACGCCACGCTAAGCCCTCGCTATTCGCTATTGGCCCGGACCATGGCATCGTCTTTGCCAATGGGGAAGAGCGGAATACCAAGTCTGCAATAGAATTGGGGAAAAAATCATATTATTCTGACCATGCATGGCAAAACACAAACGGGGACCAGGCACCAAATAACTGCTGAAAATTGCTGCCTTTCCGCAGTGCCATACTTTGGTTGAGCGTTAAGTGGAGCAGTACTCAAGGTGAAAATATTGCAAGTGACCCGCAGCAAGACTATTTTGTTGGAGCTAGTCGGTTGAGAGACGCAGCTAATGGAATACAACGGCGCAAGATGACAAGGACGAGGACACGCAATAGACAGGACACATGGCGCCCGCTCTGTCTTTTTCGTCGCTGTTTTATTGCGCCGTTGTATTCCATGAACTGCAGTACATCGACGAGTAATCATGGTCATCACCACCAGCTTGGCTGCACGCACTGCAAGGCAAATGCCTTTTTCATATATCTCCAATTAACCCTGTGCTGTGCGAGCTGCGGCCACTCTGTCCCCGCAAACTTCTTAATCTCGGTCGTGCCAATCTGGGGGACCTTCATCACGGCACCTCTTTATTCCTATCGCCTTTCACTCCCTCCTTTATCCCTTCACTTACTGCACGGTTCGTGTGTCCACCGAGATATATATGTGAGACAGCTACTGCGTCATTTCTTTTCCTCAAAAGCAATCTTCAATTTTTTCTGCGCATGTAAATTTCTGCCGCCCCTGATACGCTTGCCGTCTCTTGGTATGCGGTCTCTGTTACCCTTAAGGACCAGCGGTTGTCTTGCCTTCGCATTGCATGCCCTGCCCAAGCCCATTTTTTCCTCTTGATATCACCTAGAATATCATTTTATCCAGGTTTTTTCCCTGGCGCACTAGCTAGTCTAGCAATGCTGTCATCCTGGCACCCGCTGCAAATCACAAGGTAAAGGCGGAATCGACTTCAACATTTGGACAGATGAGCTATTCTTCGCTTTCATGACGACGTTCCCCGTCCTGCACCAGAATTCCTTTTAATATGAAGCATGTATATGATAAGAAGAGAGTTACTGGTCCAGCGTTTTGGGGAATCCCTCATAGTGGAGCATGCTTGAAATGTGACCATAATTACTAGTTAGCATCCGCCTAAGCGCAGCCATACAGCTACAAAGGAAAGAATGCATGAGCCAACACTGTTTTTGTGAATGCACTAATTGAAAGGCTGGTCTATCCTTTTCCTTTCCGCAATGAATCTGCTAGCTTTGCATTCAGTTAACGTAGCAAGGGCATTCCCGATGTTCCGTGCCAAGGATAAAAAGGAACGCTCAGCTTTTGTTGGCACAAATATTTTAAAACACCCTTATATATGTGATGGTATGCGGTGGTTGGTATAAGAGGTATAAATGAGCATGTCGTGCGTCCATCTTGGCATCCGCCTGCATCTTGACGCTTCCAGCGTCCCATATAGATTAGAACATGTAAACAGACACGGACCGTTTTACGACCGCTCTGCCTACGCGCGAAATTTTCAATTATAGAGCCATGTGCACTCTAACCCCACACCCATTTTTTTATTGACAATAACTTCAGAAAAGGCAATATCCTTTAGAGAGTTAGTGTGGTTGTGAGGTGATGATTGCAATTTTTCATGCCTTGTTACTTGCACCTGCCTATGGAATACTGGAAGCTTTAGTCAGAGGGTTTTTATAAGGACCACCAGAAGGCGCCATAGCACCTCGAGTGACGACATTAAAAGTTTTTCATAGCGCCGTTGCGTCACTTTGCACAATAATTGTGCACTGTAATATAAGGGCACACTCTCAGTTCCGCAGTATGCTGCTTCAAACGGCAACGTCATTGTTAGTGATGCGGCCTTCAGGCGGCGCAATTTCATCTTGCACTGGCTACAACCAACGTAAGAAGGTAATGCAGGTGACAGAAACTAAACGTCTTATGGCGTATTCCAATCGGCAATCTAGAACAAATCTCCTTGTCCCGCGAAACCGATGCGAGTCTATAGGTGATTTGGATTAAGATCATGCATTCTGACTGGACCATGACGGATATCTCGCTTCTTCCCGGGTTCCGAGAGTTGTTCCTGATGGCCGATCGAAATACCCCATAAGATATGACCATTGGCACGGCGCAGTCATTCCTGTCAGGAAATTTTGCCTGTAGTATTCCACATAAGAGCGTAGCTGTGACTCTAGTTTCCGCGCGACACGCCCCTCTTCACCAGAAGAAGCAGAGGCGCTCAATAAAACGCAACTGACACGCGGCAGCACTCGGCACAGAAGAAGAAGCCTTGACCGCAGCGGGTTGCGTCCGCTCCTGGATGCCCATGGAAGTGGAGCGCCAGGAGGCCGATTTCGAGGAAGTCCCGGAGCACAGAGTTCGGGGTGCCTCCCGAGCGGACACTGACGGTGGCTGGGTCTCGCCAGAGGATTTGAAATGCTCGGCTGTCCAGAGGCGCACGCCGCCGCCGATCCGTGTGGCTCGCTCACACAGCGGCCTGCCCTACTTGGCCGTGTGCAGTGTCGGCGTCCTTATGGTCATCGTGGGCGCCGCCGTCACTGTGTACAAGTTTCAAGCCGGTGGAGCCATCCTTGCGCTTTTCAACAATTCCATGTACCTGCTGCGGCCCGGCAATGGATCTGCGGATGGTGACGACAGCCTTTTGTCTGCGGCCGACAACCGGCACCTGATCAAGCACGAGAAAAGGGTTATGATTACGCAGTCCAGCTGCAAGTCAGATGTGTGCATCTGGGCGCAGAATTATCTGCGCGGCCGGCTCAACTCGAGTGTCAACCCCTGCACAGACTTCTACGCACACGTCTGCTCCCGGCACTGGATGGCGCACGACCTGGACGTGCAGGCGAGGTCGTACCGTGAGAGAACAGCCGGCATGATGATGATGGACATTGAGAAGTTCTTCCGCACCTACCTGAAGGAGAACGAAGAGCGATACCACAAGTACCCTGGCGTTTTCCTCCACCAGGCAATATCGCTTCTGCCCAAGTGCCAGTCCGAAGAGAAAAACGACAAGAACCTCACATCCATCCGCACCCTGCTGGAAGAGTACAACCTTGGCAACTGGCCCTACAGAAAGGCTCCTCGCGGTGCTAGCGTCGTTACAGTCTCTGCGTTTGTGGATCGGGACCTCGGTGTCTTCTCTTTCGCAAGGGTGTTTCTGCGGAAGCCATTCGAAGACGACCGTGGTTACACGGTTCACATCGATGCACCAAGCCTAACGCTCAGGAGGTACAACCTGGCTTACCTTGATGAGTCCCCGGAAAACTTCACCCAGAAGGTTACTCTTGCGTTCTCGCTCTTTGACAAGAAAAAAGACGTTACTGAGCAAGCGGAAGCCGTTGCCCTTCTCGAGAAGAAGCTGCAGAGTATCACGTCCGTGCCACATTTTGTGGAGTTCCAAGAAAGGATGAAACGTGCGGGACAGCTTGATCGAAAGGGAAAGTGGGACTGGAAGGAGTACCTGACGATCCTGTTCCAAGACATCGAGACATTCGACGACGACAAGCCAGTCGCCATTATGAACCACGATTATGTGAGCAAGTTGGGCACCATTCTCAACGAGACAGACACAGTGACACTTCTCAACTACATCGGCTATCGTCTCGTTGTGCACATGTCCCCTCTTTTGGCCAAAGTAGCGAGTCCTCTGCTGCGTCTAAGCCACGACGACTACCTGGAGTTTGTTCCGGACCGACTGCAAGCCTGTATGCACCTTCTGGAACGACTTTACAAGCACGGTATGCGCTTCTTCGGACGCATGACATTCAGTAAGGCCAACTCCACGTTGCTTATGAAGCATTACGACTATAGCATGTCAGGCCTTGAAGTCCAGCTTAAGAGCAGCATGACGGATAGACTTCTGTCATCGTCGTCATGGCTAGATCGTTCAGCGATTGGAATTGGTGTTGACAAGATTGAGAACATCCGGTTCATATTCTTGGGCAGCGCGGATGACATCAATACCATCGCCAGTTACTACAACTTCAACGCACAGCCTCTAGACCCGACCCATTTAGTGGAGAGCTTTCGTGAGCTACAAGCCGGGTCCATGAATGTCTACTGGGAGACCAAGCCTCCCAAGGACGACCTGGATGCAAGGTACGACCACACAGCGTTGTCGCCTGGACACGAGTACTTCTTTGGTCGTAACGTCCTCTTCATTCCACACGCCAACGTTGCTTTTCTCAACGACATCACCAAGAGCATCGAGCCCATTCTCTTCCCTCTTGTTCTGGCCGAAGTCTTCAGGGGCATGTTCGGGGCCGTGGACAGGCGTGGGGCGTCTGTGGACCATAACCTTGCAGTGGCCACGTGGTGGAGCGCCGACGAGATGAGCAAGTACTCGCAACTGGAGCTCTGCTTCCAAGACCAGTACTACGTCGAGATACGGGACCTCATCGGAGACGACTTCGAGGCTCGGATGAGACTGGAAGAGAACATCGCTGACAACGCGATTTTGGGGCCCCTGCACGACCTTTACATGAAGATGCTCACCACTCAGGATGGCGCAGAGAGGCTAAAAATCACTGTTGACGAACGTCAACTGGACATGGAACAATTGTTTTTCGTCCTCTACGCTGTTGGACTTTGCGACAATCCAAGCCAGGAATCCTGGGTACGGAAGCTCAAGTTCGGTGACATACCCGGCAGGCTCAGGGTCAACATCCCGCTCATGAACTTCGCCAAGTTCTCGGCTGCCTTCGGCTGTCCGACCGGGATTCCCATGAACCCGACTCGCAAATGCTTGATCTGGTGAGCGTGACGCTATGAAAACAAGGATTGCATTCATGAGTCGGCTCACGAAACGTGCAAGTTTTTGAAGCATATGGCAGCGCCTTAGGGAAGTGAAACCTTGCGAAAGTGTAATGGCGAAAATGTGCCCTCTGACTGCTCTCTACCGCCACACCGCCAGACTAATAAACAGACTGCTGTGAAAACTGACCGCCCCGAAATGTGTATGCGGCTTTGTTGTTGGACATTAACTACAGGACAACACTGCTATACTCTTTTTGTTTGTTGTATTTCTCTTCTTGTCTTTTTGTCTCCCCGTTTTTTCTTATGTTAATGTTTCATTAAAGCAGGTCAACCCTCGTCCTAAATTGTTCCCTCTCCGGGGCAGCTGCATGATTACCATCTCAAGCACAGGAAGGTCAAGCCTGCGTCGCAAGTTTCATTCGCCAGGCAGAGCACGATCGTTCATACTAAGCTCATCATGAGCACCACCTTTGTGTCACGCTCTTTGGCGCAGTGGAATTGTACACAATTTTGAAGCTTTAGTTTTTCTGGTATTATTCCCAAGCGTTTTTGTGTTGGCTTTTGTATTTCCTCGGTGTCAATTCTTATGCGTTACTGCAAAAATTTGCAGGTTGTGTGAACTGACTCATTTTAGAGGGTGTATGAATGTATCCGTAAGTTAAATTTTGGAGGTAGCTGGGGCACAGATTCAAGCAAAAACTGCTAGTCGATAGCGAACGCCGCGCAGTTTACGCCGGCAGAGATGAAGATGATTGTGACGATTGGTTGCCCTCTATATTAACAGCTAAGTGAGTCGCTATAAGCTGATAGAGGAATGACATCCTAAAGCTTGGTCCCATCTTTTATTGGACACACATATTACATCCGTGTTCGAACGGCCCGCGGTGCGTAAACATTACCCGGAACATTGCCTCCACACTCGCGTTCATCAACGTAGGAAGCCTCAAGCTGTTTAGGCTTTACTCAGAAAACTAAATATCAACAACGCCGTGAAAGGCACCAAAGACGTTGCATACCCAGATTAAAATGCAGGCGCGGCAGACTTACGCCGGGGTAACGATTTCGGCTGGATAAGTCGTTTTGCAGATGATTTTTCTGTTGGAGTTGAAGTTTCAGCTAGAGCTAACTGGAAGTGTAAATTTTCGAGTTCAAGCAAAAACCGTTCCAGGTGGACACGGTTTCCGGTTTTATCTCCGGGATCTTCTGGGGTCTCCTCTCCGCTGCAAGGAAAGAGTGGTGCGAGTTATTCAGATGTTTTATTAATTTCTTAGCATTAATATGTCTTAGCACCCCGTTGTGAGCATCCGCCAATGTCGGCGTATGGAAGGCTGTGTGCACGCAAGAGCCACTTGCCACAGTTGGCGGGTGGCGAAGTGGAGAGAGAAGGAGATATCTCGCTCTCCAGTTGTAGGGAAGAGGAGAGAGAGGCCGGAAGCTGGCTGCTCCCCCCCCCCCCCCCTTAAAAAAAAGGGGGGGGGGGGGGGATGGTCAGAGGAATAATTTCGTGAAATGGAAAATGACTAATAATGACAAAGATATGGCTCACCGAGAAGGATTCCGTAGTGGTGGTAACAGACAAAACATTCGCTTCTGTACCAAATTTTCAAACTTACTGCGCGTCAAAGTAAACCTCGAACTGGAAACTCCAAAGCGTCTGGAACTACAAACAGAAAGACATGCGTATACCTCGATTTCCATAACCAAGGGTTCAATTGTACATCATGTCACTTCACCGGCCATAAAGCTATGGTTTATGTTCAAACAAGACACTCAACCGAATCCTTGGGGTGGTGATTTCCGGTCTTCGGAGATGGACGAGACTCTCCAAACACACCTCTAGTCGCGATGAAATCGCTACATGCAGGGTGCACGTTTTTTCGTCACATAAAATAAATAGCTACAATCATAACCCTGTCTCCTTGCATCATGGTACTCCCCCATCTCCTGCAAAGCTCACGTACTTAAGGCGCCACATCTGAATAGGCAGCTGTATGGCTCGAAAAAGGCGGTAGCTTTCCTACAGACACCAGTTGCCACAAGGTGCAGAAAGTATTGTGATACTAATGGACTGCAAACGTGCAATGCAATGTGCGTGTTCCAGCTCCTGCAAGTATTGCGCAGAGATTTCAGATGTACCTCTGCTGTTGAATACCCGTGTTTTATTAAGCGCTGCAGGTTTCCCAGCTTATAAATAGACTGCCTGCTGCCTTTCGAGCAAAAGTTGAGAGTCAGCGCTCTGTGGGCGTCGATCGTGCTTCCGTCCTTGTTTTTCCGCGCTGTTCTTGGAGTGTGTGCCCAGAGCGAAGCATCTGCGATGCATGCCATAGCAGGTGGCGATAAACCGGTTGGACATGCGCGCGGCCTTTCACCGTGCTTCATATGAATGCGCCATAATGGTGGCCACGTGGTTTGAGTCGGTATTAATTCCTTGTATTTAGGACCCTCCGTTTTCAGGTAAAACCCGGTTTGAGGGGATTCTTGCACCTTAAACAGATTTCTTAAAGATAAGGTTAAACGCGATCTCTACCCGAAAATGCGCCTTCCCTAAGGAACGTAGTGCCCCACCGCGGTGGCTCAGTGGTTAGGGCGCTCGACTACTGATCCGGAGTTCCCGGGTTCGAACCCGACCGCGGCGGCTGCGTTTTTATGGAGGAAAAACGCTAAGGCGCCCGTGTGCTTTGCGATGTCAGTGCACGTTAAAGATCCCCAGGTGGTCGAAATTATTCCAGAGCCCTTCAATAAGGCACCTCTTTCTTCCTTTCTTCTTTCACTCCCTCCTTGATCCCTTCCCTTACGGCGCGGTTCAGGTGTCCAGCGATATATATGAGACAGATACTGCGCCATTTCCTTTCCCCAAAAACCAATTATTATTATTATTATTATTATTATTATTATTATTATTATTATTATTATTATTATTATTATTACGGAACGTAGTTTTCCAGCGCCAAAGACGAAAGTTATCGAATATGTTGAGCTTATTTCGAAATACATTTTCAGCTAGCTTATGGTTTTAAGCCGCTTTTGCTGCTAGTTATGCACGGTTAGGTTTTTAGGATAATTTCTAGAATCGCTTTCCTAAAGTGCCCAGAACAGTCATTATATAATTGGCATTATTGTATCAAGCGCTACCCACTCTTTAATGACGTCCTGCTCCAAAGGTCTTTAATGTTGTAAATGGTCGCTGCTATCTTGAATAACTGTTTTTGCTCCGTCACAGAGGGGATCTGCAGGAAATGTTCACGACAAAGTAATTTTAATAAATGAGAAAGACAAACATCAGATTTGGTAACAGCTAGTTTTTATCGGTCTTATATTTTTTCTTCTGCATGAAAATAATATACAAAATACAGCTTTTAATGCCCCGCACAGAAAACAATACTATTCCCAGGCAGCACCAAACCTCTTGAGGGCATCCTCAAATGGTACAAACCTCATACCGAAGAGGACGTTTTCATAGACCTTTTGAGTGCGTCGATGCCGAAACGTCCTCAAAAGGATGTCCATAGTTGGTACACTGCTGGACGACGTGAGGTGGAAAACTTCTCACAGGATGTGGTGACATTGCACTGAAATAAAGCCCGCCTTATTTGCGCTCACGTGGCTTTCATTTCATAAAAGTGCAGGTGTAATTAAGAAATTCGCGCGTGCTGAGATAATAAACATAATTCTAGCCCAAGAAATGATGTCTTATATATCTTTATATACTTGATGTTTAACTATGACTACTCACTACGTGTTCCTGGTGGGGTTGACCCTACGTTTTCCGCCCACAGGAGACGTACTTGCCGATTTACTTTGTCACTTTGCAAAATTGAAATGGATAGCTATAGCCGTTGCTGTAAGAAAATACTGCACAAATAGCAATCTGTCGGCACTGACAATCATCGTCTTTCTAAGCGGCGTCAAACTTTCTCGAAATTAGTTTTTGTCAGTAAGCATGTTTCACGATTCTTGTGAATGGTGCCCTCAATAAGCAAGCAAATAACCCGCATTCTCCGCGCCAGGTCGTCATCTTCTGCCCTGAAAACAAATCAGATATGTCTTCTGGGGTAATTTTTAAGGATGTCCTGAGGATGTATTTTGTGCTGGAAAAAAAAATTACCTGCAGAAACCTCTCAATAGTCCGACTTGTACACGAATTTGAGGTTAAAAGATATCGCGATTTTTATCCCTGGATTGGGGAATGAAACCCAAAAATGAGTGCATAAGTATGAAAGAAATAAAAGTAACACTGAAAAAAAAAGTGGGCTCGTCCGGGATTTGAACCCGGGACCTCTCGCACCCGAAGCGAGAATCATACCCCTAGACCAACGAGCCAATCTGGAATATGCGCCGTTTTACCGTGTTTTAACCGACTCCTTTCAGCGCATTAAATGGAGTGCATTCACACTGGCCTTTCAATGAAAAGCCGCAACATACGCGCAATGCACAGGTGAAACGCAGCAAAAAAAAAAAAGAAATGTAACTCCCTCCCTACAGTTCCTTGCAAAAACTGAAGGGCTCGTCCGGGATTTGAACCCGGGACCTCTCGCACCCTAAGCGAGAATCATACCCCTAGACCAACGAGCCGACGGGGATGAGGTTGTTTCTTTAAACACACTTCGGCATCCTTGATCTTTCGTATGATCGAAATCCCGATCTTTGAAATGCATGCCGCTACAGCTTATCAACTCGTCTACTTACCATTGCTGCATCGCATTATGGGCATCACGAAGCATTCATCTCCACAAACATTGATTTATTGTTTCAACCTCTATTGTTGCTTCTGTCTACAGTTTCTCTGTCACTGAAACGCTACGATGAGTGAGTGTCAGGCATTTTTTAGGCGGCTAGCATGCGTTTTGTATTCCCGGCGGTTGACGGCATGCCATTTCTGTTTTCGACGAAGGCTTTGTACTCAGTGCCTGCTTCACATGGATCACTAATAATTGTGAAGCTGGAAGTTAACCAGTATACATGTGCGACAGGCGGTCCACTGCCGCGAATCATTTGTTTTCTTTATGTCTTCTCAAAGACTCCGGTTCGCCACTGATACTTTTCCGGCGCGCAAAGTGTGCTGTCTTCCTTCTTGTTACAGGCCGTGGTACCGCAACGCGCAAGCTTAATTTAATATCCGGTGTTGTTCTGGTTACTTGCGGCCGAGCTATTCCAATTTCAGGTAACCACTGAAAGAGTCGCATTTTAATGTGGACATTCCGAACTCATTGTTTTGTCCACACATTTTCTGCTGCCAGCACAGTAATGAATGTTGCGTGAGGTACAGTATTGCAGCTTGCTGCGTCACGACAACTTTTAATGCATGTATTCAGTGCTCATGCCATGGGTCTAGCTCCATCCACAGAGCATGATGGCAATAGGGGGTCGCGTAAAGAGAGCAAGCGTTCGCTATGTACTACACAGCAATGAGTTCCAAAGCTGATGCACATTACTAACAGACGCAACAGCAACAACAAACAGGCACAGTAGTAAACAGCGGGCAAACATGACAGGTGAGAAATTGCCGGCAACGGTAGACATCAGATGTATGAAAGGTCGGCAGCACCAAGGCAGGAGTGCAATATTCTGGGAGACATACTCTGCAACCAAGAACGCATGTGCATATGTTGTTTCCACCAGCTTGTGAAGTAGCCATGTGATAGAAATAAAGTGTGCTTCTCGTTTTGCAAACTGACAAATTTTACTTCTCATGACCTCCTTATTTTATCAAGTATGTACATACATGTATATGTGTGCCAGCAGCATGTGTGTTGAGTCACAGGCAATTTGAGTGAAGTGTGCCAGTGCAGTATAAGAAGTCACTTTTTTGGGACCTCTTGGCAAGCAAGTTGCTTGCACAACTTATATTCAAGATTGTAATTTTTTTTTCTGCTGACAAGAAAAGACATACTATGCTGAAACACAATGCCGTGCACTATCTAGGTTTTTGAAGTAATGTGCATTCAACAGTCGATGTCTTTTAGGTGAGATACACTCTGAAACATGCCCACTTTCTGTCAGGTCTTCAGGTGATACCTGTCAAGCTGTTGCCTACCGAAAGCAGAACATGTAGCCCAAGATCTTTTAATTAAGGGCTGTACATGCCAACACAGTTTCAAATGTGGCTGCAACATTGAGTGCGAAAATTGCAAGCAGTGCTGATGTGGTGAAATGTACGGATTTGGAAATATGCTACTGGAAGTGCTATAGTTGTCATTGCATCCGTACTAGTTAGAGAGAAGGAAGCACACTGCTGCGCATGTTTGTCTGTGCAAAACACCCTCTCATAAACAGGCTTAAGAATAGCAATTTTGGAATGTGCACTGTTCTGCAAGTCTACAGACTGCCAGTACATGGGACTAGCAATACTTGTTTAGTGTATGGCTGTACCTATAAAGGCGCTTTTCAGTACGCCAAAGCCAGATAGCAATATTGCGTTCGTAAATAACTCCTATCCGAGTCTGATTGTAACGCATACTCTTTCATTATGTACACAGAAAGAAGGGTTGCTTCATTCTGAAGTACAAAACCAATGTATACCACATGCACAAGTTGTACAGTACATGCCCTGTAGCAACTCCCTACCTAAATTCCATCTCACAAAAGCCTGCATTTATCAAATCTTGCTTTGATGAAAATAGGGTGCCAACAAAGGATCTGTTGCAAAGACAACTTTAGCTCTACCACCACGGTTCAACTTCACCATTAGGTACGCTGTAAAGGACGGTATGTGGCGCACACTTTGATGTGCAAATGCCAACATTCCACAGGGTGGTGTGACATAATATTTTCTCTGAGAAATTATCTCTATTGGTAAGACGCCAAGTTTATTCATTTCCAGCACATTTACAACAAGCAAGGCTTTGCCAAGTGGATGTGACTGAAGTTCTGTAGGGCTCGTAGAAAGGTCGAGGACTCGTAAAAACATTTAGGGGTATTAACGTACGGACTGCATACTATACGAATTATATTGGTAATTGTGTTATGTGTATTATGTAGTATCCTTACGAGGGTGTTGCTTGAACAGCCTCATTGTAAGGTGCTGCAGCTGTAAAGTGTGGAGAAGCGAAACTTCATATCTGAATAGATCAGGCCATCCAAATGTCATCATAGCCAGCATGCTTTCTCAGTCTTCTTTTCTTGCTGGAAGAACACTGACATCAAATCTAGTAGTGCTGGAGTGCACCGATTTTAGAAACCATTGCGATGCTCCATGCCCATATGCTTAGCTGCCATGACCACTTAAAACGAGGGTAACGTGTTTGAGAAATTTATTTCAGCATGATCATTCTAGTGAAGCAGACCTGTGGTCCAATGAGTACATTTGTAAGACCGGCCTTTGCTTCAAATTCAACATACAAATAAATAATGTCACTGCAATTTAAGACCTACTAGTATCCTCAGGTGTGTTGAAAGATACATTCATATGGAACTTTGTAGTACTAGTTACAAGCACACAAGCCGGTACGCTTAGTACTAAACACAACCAAGTTGAATGCACAAACAAAAAAGAGTGCTGCCGTGCATCAGCATATATGCTTTCACAGAAAGCTTGACATTCTTTCCTCCCTCGTTTCATTGCCCAGCAAGCCGGATGTAAAAGTTCCGAAGCGAGCAGTGAAAAGATCACATTCAAACTGGAATTAGAAGGAAAGGCTACGATGTCAAGAGAGAAACACAAGTCACCGGCACTAAATTGTATCTCACAGAGAACGCACAACACAGGTTCACAGTTTTTTCATGCGAGATATATAAATCTAACAGCGACAGAAGCGATGACGTGAGGTCACAAAACGGAGAGAAAGGATGGCGTGCCTGAAATTTACATTTTAGTGCATCCATATGGCTGCAAAAATGCAGATATCTGTGATGTTTAGGACACCAATAAATAATTCTGGATGCCACTGCCTGCATGGTGTCGTTGTTTGAAACAAAACATGCAGGGCACGTTTTCATTCATAGATAACTGAATTATCACCTGCCCAGGGATTTTAGGTGGGTTTTGTGGCCTTTGAAGGCTTTGCTATATTACCTCCCTTGTTTATTTTTGTTCTATCCTCCCCATTATTATGAGACAAGGTGTGTTTATCTTTGCTAAAAAAAAAAAAATATGGATGAGCGCAGGCAAATAATAACTACAGCTATACCATCGGCAAAAGTCTGACAAACTTTCATTGACAAGGTGGACAACATAAGGGGGGTGCCTTGATAAAGCCTAGGGATCTGGAAGTGAGGCGTTTTTCGAAGGGTTTTGTCCATCTGTTTATCAAATTCCCACACAAGTTTTTATATCTGTTTCAAGGAATTCGTGAGGGCCAAGACAATACACTGTGGCACTGAGAGCTGACAACACCAAGGAAAAATAGTGTCATTTTTGTACAGCCTATGCCACTCACAGAACTGCCTTGACGCTCGTACATATAGCAGTTCTTGACGTTTACTGCTACTGAAACAGAAACTGCGCTGAAAATTCACAAGTATAACATGTAAATAAATAAGAATTCCAGCACAAAGCGCTACTTGCACAAAAACTGCATATTATCATTGGTCGCGTATAATAAAAGAGATGCCACCACACATGAACTCCTTTGCAGAGAGAACACAGATTTGTAAAAGTCACTTCAAGTGTTGGAAAACAATTTAACAGTTCTGCTCCAAAAATGTAAACACTTTTCTTCTTTCATGCATTGCACGTGAAGAACTTCTTCCATATGACTCAGCGGTGCTCCTCATTGCAAAATGGCCCATTTGCATCACGCCGAGTACATCACCTGGGCGCTCGAAAAGCACAAGCTTCACGACCCATCACAAATGGGCCGAACCGGGGTAGTGCAGAATAGGGGATAACACCGGGCCGACGCTTGGCCAACATCACGACGCGATAAACCGGCGGTTGCCGGCATTTTAATAAAGTTACTCCTATCCTATCTTATCAGCCGGGCGCAAAAAAACAAAATGACTTTTTAATCCCATGTTCCACTCGAGAGTTGTGCACCAGAACAATACTGAACTCTCATTCGCACAAGTAAAACTTGCTGGAGACAGCGCCTCGCATTCTGTTCAACAATGTACAACAGCTCCACAACTCTCACACCGGGTCGTTCTTCTCAAACAGTTTGGTGCCACCGACATGAGAAAAGAAGCAAGGACAAACACCCAAGACCCTGTAGATGGGGGAAAGAGTGTTTACACACAGCTTGCTCCAAAATAAATTAACGCTTCTCGGTTAACAGCCTTGCCCTCACTTTCTGCATCTCAAACGTCGCGGGCTATATGGGTGGGTCTTCAAACTCTATAGTTACCTCAGCCGTATTGCTGTTTTCTTGCAAAAGCCATTTTTGGATGAAGCACGTTGGGCTTCTCCTAGACAGCTGCTAATGAGTGCAGACTATAAAGCATCCGTCAACAGCCTTGTCTCCGCACAGTGTTGCTGGGGCAGTATTGTCCCATAGTCTGAGTGCGGACCACTGGACCACGCATCAGCAGCGACGCCTTCGAAGTTCCTTCAAGAAGTTCAAGATGCAAAGTGTGCTATCACCTTTAAAAGTAAGCATCTCTTAGTCTACCACAAAGCGTCAGTTGAAGCACAACTGTCATGGCACTCACAGCATTCTTAAAAAAGATCAGTGCCATACAGAGCATAAGTGAATAGATAGTGCATGCACACCCAGGCACAGCCTGGCAGCTAGATTTGTCCGAAACACCGGATGGTCAAGAACCTGGATAACTCGGCAGGTTCTTCACTCAGACTCTGCACATATCAGAGTTGCAGCTTTCTCGAACGAGTTCAGATGGTCACTTTGCCAGCAAGATACACGGCACAACTGTTAAACCATGAAACAGAGCTTGATACATTCGCAAGAGTCTTGTAAAACCGAGTCACTAACACAAAGCAGGCTGAGATGCTTGCAGAGAGTTGATATCGGTCTTGACAGTGAATGTCTCACAACACTCCCGATGGTGACAGGAAAAACACTGCCCCGATTTGGGAAAAAAAAATCCAGAAAATAATGAATTGCTTCTGGGCATCAAGTCACAGGAACGTTTTGGGATACACAATACACACGAACCACATTTTCAAAGTTTAAATAAGCACAAAAAACCACATGCTGTCACGCACAGGAAAATATCACCAACAGCCAACATACATCAGATCTGCTTCTTGCAGTTGAATGAGTGCTTGTCAAGCTCTTGCAAGGAAATCTTCCCGCTTGTTAAGAGTTCCTTCCGTTGAGGTTTCACGGCATCGGTGGGATCAGTCTCTGAATAGCAGTACACAATGCCACTTACTGTCTGGTTTGAACTTCAGCTGTGCACAACACACGTAAGTGGTGGCGGTTGAAGATTTGCCGCTTGCAAATTCGGCAAGACAGAAGTTTCAGCCTGGTGCTAATGGCACTTTCTTTGCACAGAGCAGCCTTTGTGGAAGCTTCATCTCGTCTAAATTCAGCCATGACTTAATATGCTTCACACAAACATCACACCCAGCTTCTTTCATAGGCTTTTACCTCCACTGCCTGTGATTCACCGAATATGATGTGCAAGACCTTCCAGCATGTCTCTTCGCTTGTCACGATGAAAGGCTCAGTTAAGTGACAAAAAGCCGCAAGCTATTAGAAGTTGCTGATTGGCTTCATTTTGTCACATACATTGTTGAAGAAGCAGATGCAAGTAGTCAGCAGCAGTTTTCTTTAAAGTTCGCCCTTGCTCCAGAAAAGCTTGCCTGAAAACACCATTCGCCTGACTGTCTTCATGCAAATACTGAGATGGTCACTTCAAATTTCGTGCCACTTTACATTCCTGCAGTCCATTGCATCACTTTAAACATCACCAGTGTGACCTTTGCCTGTGTAACACGCTTGTCGGCATATTTCACTGGACGTTTCGCAAGCATATCTCCACAAGGATGCAAATCAGCCGAGCTTCATTGCTGCGCTATGGTCAGACTTTAAAGAGGCCAGGCAGCCAAGCTTGTACAGTGATAGAGTGGGACTTCGGTGCTTCCCGGCATGCTCTTGATATGGTACTGCAGGGCTTGTAGTAAGCAGACCATGGCAGCATTTTGTTTAAGCTGGTTTAAGGACGCCAAACAGCTTCAAAAGTCTGAAACTGTAGGTACCGTATTGGTAGCACCTGCAATTGCATAAATGCTGCAACAGTAGTTTTGAAACAGTCACAATATTTTAAACTCACAGGTACCAGCAATACGGTGCCTTTATATTCTTGCCCTTGAACATAACAGCAAGCCTGCTGAAGAAATGTGCTGGTTAAGGCTGCCGCTCGCACATTACGATGGCAACAGCTGTGTGTAGCTGTCCGCACTGCACTGGCTGTTCGGAGCCAAGCTCTCAGTTGAGGTGTTTGGCTCGTACGGTGAAGGCTCTGCACTCTCTTCCGCCTTCTTGTCCTGCTGCTGCACTTCTTCGGGCTGCTTGACTTCCTCGATAGTTGCTGGCGGTGAGGACAGGTCAACAATGACAGATGTTGGCACTGATTCTTTGATGTTCGGTTTGTTATCATCTCCAGGGAGCAGCGACCGGCGTTCTTCAGCCACAAATTCGTGGCTGCGGTGGTCGAGGCCCTCGCAGAGCGACACAGTCCGTGCGGTGCGACGGCTGCACTGCTGCCGTGAGATGAAATGTGGCACGAGTGGGTGCTCTTTCGCTTTTGGTGTCTGCGGTAGATTCTCGTTGCTGCTGCCAATGATGAGGTTAAGAAGGCGGCTGCCTGTGCTCAAGATCCGAAAGCCTGTCTGCGTGGTGTTGTCCGAGGTGTTTCGAGTCCTGCAAATTGAGAAAGACAGGCAATGTTAACGTGGAAACAGACATGGCTTTATCCCCAGGATGTCCCATAGATATGCTTTCGAAAATATTTTGTCCCCGGGATGTTTTGTGCCTGAATACTTTTCGGAATGTAATGGCATTCTAACTGAATCTGGAAATATATTAATCATGTCCTGTCATGTGGCATCAGAGCAAATGTTGGAAGAGGCTTGTGCTACATTTTCAGTGCAATGACAGCTGTCAGGAACATTGATTTTGATTGAATAATAAAAGCTATTTACACAGCACACTAGCCAAGTCCCGCACAAGCCCTTGTAATGTCACTTTTTCATTGTCTTAGATGAAAAAGCTTCCGCAGGAGTAATAAGAAGTGGTATCATAATTTGTGTGAGGAAATCAAGACTGCAACAGCCCCGATTAAAAACATGCACACATGAACTTGTTTAAAGCCAAGCAGTTTTCCTCGAAACTTCCAAGTGTTTGGTGCAAGTGTGTTTTATTTTATTACAACAATAACAAACACCAATACATTATGTTCTTGATCAAAACATGTTTCACGTTATGGTGCTTCATTTTATTAAACTAGTACTGAATGCAACATCATTTTGCACATACATTCAGTTTCCTGATCAGAATAGGTAAGCAAGGTGATTGGCTTAGTTTTATAAAAAAAAAGTCCTGGCATTTTAAGCTAGATGTTTGCTTTTTTGTTGCCAAGATATTGTGCGAGCTGCTTACTATAAGCGCATACTAAAATGGTCATATGCATGGTTACTTAGCACTTGTGAAGCTCTAGCTCACAATTTCTACTTGAGCACCAGGGTGTTTGAACATTGTGGTAATGCCCTGAGGTCATGCTGTATTACCTTGAAGATGCAGGCCATGTGATTACTCGCTTTTGACTGCAGAAACAACTTCCTACGGACGCCGTCCATCAAGGGGCCATTCATCAAGAGTCAGCAGTATGTACGAGCGGGCTGTCCATTTTAGCATTGGACATTGCAACATTGGGTCAGTATAATATAAATATAATGATTCTAAGACCAATTCATTTCTATTTTTGTATTCCCCCACTTGTTTGTCATCGGCTTAAGGAATGCCACACTCACACTATCACTGGTCTTGAGCCAATAGGAAAGGGCAAAGTTTGCCTGAATAGATGCCACGTCTTGCATTTGTTATTTCTTATTGCTCCAACCAATGTGACTGCGATGGCATGGCACTGCTTCAGCCAGTGATGAAGGGCAGTGAATATAAAAACAGAACTATTATAGTATAGTACAGTACTTGCCCTGTTCTCAAAACATGCACTGTTGTTTTGGAGAGACTTGAGCTATGCGAATATGTCCAGCTTTCGCTGTTGAAATGCTAGCTGCCATCTTAGCAAGCTATAACAGCGTCTGGTTATCCATGCCAACTACTCACGAGGCAATTGGGCTGTCAAGCAGGTGTCCCGAAATGGTCGACGGTGGTGCATAGTCAGATGGCTGCTGCAGGTGCAATGGCACGTGGTACAGGTGGGAATTAAGCGGGCCAGGCACTTGCGGGATGTCTGCTGCATTGGGCGGTGATGTTGGTGGGCTCGTGTACTTGTGCTCATCATGGTCTTCTTCCAGGATGGTCTCCATGGGCACGAACTCAGACTCCTCGGGATCCACACTGTGATGGGGAGAAGGTGACCACGATGATGTCGTGATGCCTTTTTTCCTTCTTTTAGCCATCTATCACTGATACGCAGATGTAACTCGGGCACTGTTCAGACCCGTAAGCAAAGGCTAGCATTTTAGTGCGATGTAAAAAAAAGAACAAGAAACGGAGTGTTGCCAGTTAGAAAAAACTGGAAACATGAGAAGACAAAAGGGCAGAAAGTAACAGAGAATAGACCAATTGCTGCTAGTCTATTAGACAAAAAAAGAAACACCCAAAATACATTTTAGTCCTATGGCTGACCAAGTGCACTTCCGTACGAACTTGTGACATGCACAGATGGTGACTCACTCGAGGGTCATGGCTGATCCCAGGTGTGGCTGGGTGCGCAGGTTCACTGATGACTTGGTGTAGGGCAGCTGTGGCTCAGCCTCATCCCAGTAGATGTCGCGCACCAGCCGAGGGTGGCGCTGATGCATGTCGTCCACAATTTGGAATGAGACCTGCAAGCAGCCGACAAACGGTGCAATCAGATGGTGCAGCAAATAAACTAAGGTACAGGTGGAAACTAAGCCAAGAAAAATTTAAAAGTAACTAAAACAGCCATACAGTTCAGGTAGTTCAGAGTAATGGATTAACCTAATAATAATATGAAAACTTTCAAGAATGCCTAAAGTTGGCTATTGAGACCACAGAGTTGACTGGTTGATGGAAAACATCACTCGTGCATATTGGCGCTTGCTATTGCCCCACTGCAAAAGGATATCCTCTCTCCTCCCATTTATTCATCAGCCTCTGCCAATCCACAAAAGGCATGCACTACTGTCTCTGAAGGAATTCAGCGCTATCCTATCTTGCAGTTCTACTGTGCTTCCCACCACACCCGCAGCTATTGCTCACCAAATACAGTCTGTTGTTTGCAACTCTCTAGCAGTTTCCAGTGTGAATGGGTCAGCTGCATACTGCCTACTTTGATTACGCTGTACACACTACCTAACGCTACTTAACTACTTAGTGCCATCAGGAGTGGCACTAATTAGCACTTTCAAGGACAGATGATCATTCCTACAGATAACTAGAATGTGGCTTTGAAATGCGCAGTGGTTGCTAACACACACGCACACAGATGCGACAAAACCTAGACAAGTTCCCTAATACAGATAAAGGTGCAGAGGAAATATAGGCATGTTTTCACTCGAACACAAATTGTGTTTACTGATGAAATACATTAAAATACCGAAATTACTTGTGAAGCGATGCAGTTCTGTGCTGTGGCATGTGCGCATCGTATATTCTAATGTGTTTCATTGGCAAAAAAAACCAGTGCTTAGCACACCTCTCCATGTTATTTCTTATACAGCAGAGTGGTTAGTGCCTCGTTCGTGGCGTGAGCGGCTTTGCCGAGCGTTTGCACAACACATCACATAAACTGCCCGGCTCACGTGACCGTAGTGTGACGAGACTGGTCATGTGACATAACGTGACATCACAAGCAGCGGCACTGTTTGATTGGAATCGATCGACAGGTATCGATTGGAATGCCACAAGAGCACAAACAGCTGGGTTGGCCACATGCATTAACGAGAAAGCATAATCATTGAGATCGCTTTTGTCCCATCAAACTGGCATAGTGAATTGTCTACGTGCAATCATCATTGCACTGTTCTGATGTTTTACTGTGATGAAATCTCATTTGTGCATTTGTTCTGGTGGCAACGTACATGATGCAGCCCTCAAAAAACTGTTTCAGAGTTCCCGCAAAGCGGAAAACACAATTACAGGAGGAGGGCCATCTCGTACCTGGAGGTTTCTGTCAAGGCACCAGTTCAGCTCGAAATCATCGTCGTCTTCACCAAAAGGGTTGATGAGTTGCTCCGCTACCTGTAACAGAGCCAAGTTCTACAATGAGCTGTCTGCGGAGCAAAGGTTATAGCCTGTGGTCAAAGGAGTAATTAGAATATTAGCTCAAGGCATTCCGCATGGGTCTGTACAGTTTATGATGTATAGTGTCGTGAACTGTGACCTTTCCTTTTCAATTTCTCTGTTTTTACAACATAAGTGCAGTTATAGCCCACTCCCGCTCAAGTTGGTTTGTCTGTAGTTAATTGTGGTCTTTTTCATGAAAGGGCACACCCGGGCTGTGTGAACTGACTCTGCTATAGCCACAAAAATTTACAAATATAAAACGTGTGGAAAAAAAATTTCCTCACAGCCAAAACGTGTTTCATGAAATTGGAATATATAGCCCAGTCACTGTTGGAGGGTGGTCTATGAACCCTTTGGCTCCTTCAACCATGGGATCCTTGGTAAGTTGCTAGGGCACATGAATCTGTTCTACTACAGTGGGACTTTGCAAATTTATTGGCCCGACAATGATGGAGCAGCATAGGTATGTGCAGCCTATTGTGTGTGAGCCATGCTGTATATTTCAGGAGAGTACGTCATGTACCTGTAAGATGCATGGACAACTTCGTGACACAAACTGATGCAACACTTCTCGGGTTGCTCTTTTTCCTGCATTGGTAAAGTCAGTACAATTCACATTCACGATCGACTATTTGCACAATCGGTCCTTTGCCACAACATAGGACTAGCACCACAAATTCCTTGTGACTTGTCATCATCATAATCAGCCTATGTCCACTGCATGAAGGGCTGACCAATGTCATCAGAAAATCGGGGATTACTAAAGAATTATCGATTAACTTTTATTCCCAACTGGCCCCTATCCAGTTCTCTGAAAACCTCCTGTAAATGCACGCTGAATAGTACTGGAGCAACCTTGTCTCAACGCCTTAAACCCTAGCTGATTGTAAATTTATCACTTTCCCTGTGGAGGACTATGCTCACTGTGCGGCTGCTATAGACATTTTTCAGCATATTTACATATGCCTCTTCTACATCATGTTTCGCAATACCTGCATGACTGCTGAGGTTTATACAGAGTCAAGTGCTTTCCCGTAATCTATGAAGGTTTGCTACATACAGGGTTGGTTATATTCTGCGCAATCTCTATCTGATAGGTGACATGAATCTGGTCCATTGTCAAGTCCCTTTACAAATACAAATCTGGTCCTTTGACTGACTGAATTTCTATGGTTGCTATTAATCCTATACCTCGTTGTACACCTCCAGTTTTATTCAAAGGGTCCTTGCATATCTTTTACATGTACACAAGGGGGAGAATGAGGTTGCACTAGTATACGCTTCTGTGTGGCATCTGTGCAGTAAGCTTGTCAATTAGTGCCTGCACCCAGAGTTGAACTAACTAAAGTTTTCCCTTGTGGTACATTTTTTTTGCAGTAACCTTTGTAGCGGGACGTGGGGTGGCTCACCTTGAGCCAGCCCATGTAGAAGAAGAACTGCAGGATGGTGAAGACGGGAATGTAGAGGTCAATCTCTTCTCCCGAGGACGACTTCAGGTACTGGCGGCCCATGACGGTGGCCAGGAAGTAGGTGTAGATGGCCAGTGTTACCACTTGTGTGTACACCAGGGGGATGCTGATCCAGTCGTAGCTGTACAGCATGCCACAGCAGCCGCGGAACTCGTGCATCTCCTATGCGCAAGGGAGAAGAAGAAGAGGAAGGAAAAAGTCAGCAACTGCCGCGCCACTGGGAAGGGGACGGTCACTTCAGAGGGAAAAGACCGCCCGCCAGCTGGAGTGCTGCGTGGCCAGGGGACGGCAGTCCGGGCACTTGCAGGGCGCACCCTGGGAAGGACTACTGCTGGCTGCCTATTGCCTTCTTCCAAAGAAAGTGAATCTTTCATAAACTAGTCACTATAAGTATATTGATTCATTTATAGTTATCTTGCCACTCCTTTTTTTGTTCACCTTATTACAACTTTTTGTTCAAACACCCAGAAATGTATCTCTGCAGAGTTGTTCCTATGTGCTTCTCCTCCGTAACGGTAAATAGCGATCACCTAAATAAGTAACCATGCAAACAAATGTTCAAGGCAATAAATAAACAAATTTCAGTGCGGTATACTGTGGCAAGTCATGGTGAGTGCACTTGATCTCCTGTCATTAAAAGCAAAAAGCTATAACCAATTGTATCCCTGCTAAGTTTGGTGCAAGCACGAAAGCCCTGAATCTATGCCAGAAAGCCCAGGCTAGAAGCAAGTTTGCACTAGAGTCAGAAGCCCCTGATTAATAACATAAAAATAACTTCTCCGCCTGGATCTCTCTATGTCTCAACAAGATTTTAATTTTGAAAACCTAAAGCTCTCATGCCAGCAAGATGTGGAATTTAGATGTGTAAGGGTGAGGTTTGCTGCAGTGACTTTTGCTATCAAGATGTTCTTGAATTGTCACAGCCGCGCTTATTCTGGCCTGAGATGACTACACATGCGCTACATAGTGACCGGCAGCCAGCAGGGTTCATGCCAGGGAGCGCTTCCGCAGTGCCACAGACCCATCACCAGCCACAGTCTTCCCGTCGGCGGCCCGACGCCCTGCCGGGAAGCACTGTCGGCCAAGAACCACAGAGGTCCACTCCCGGGGTTGAGGGGGGACATCGGCCGCTCAAGAACCCTGGGAAGACCACCAGCCAAGTGTTGCTTACACCGCTCTCTCTCTCTCTCGTCTCCTCCTCTCTTTCTCTTTCACAGCCCCCGCAGAGGAGCAACCTCTTCAGTCAGCCGATCATCGGGAAGGAGGCAAGCTGTGGTGGACAAAGAGGCAGGCGGGGGGCACACGTGAAACCAACGCTGGCTCTGCTGGGGCGGGGAGAAGAAGAGGGCGAGGAGACCCTGCCAGGTCCGGGCGGGGAGAACGGCCCCTGTAGAGGCCTGTGTTAGCGGGTGGCGGCGGCAGCGTAAAGAGTTTTCGTTTTTTGTTCATTTTTATATCCGTTTCACAGCCAGCAGCACGCTAAGGGGGCCGCACCTGGAGAAGGTGCTTGAGAAGGATGTCGTCCTTGATGCGTCCCTCCTTGCGAGCGCGGACGGCCAGTGCGACGAACCACTGCGCTGGCACCCACCACTTGCCGTGGGCTACCGGGATCGAGTCATACACGCGGCGCTCCTCCTTGGTCATCAGGCCTGTGAAAGGTTCCAAAGCGGCAGGTTTGAACCATGTTTGAAGTGAAACAAGAAAAAGCTTCACGAGGTGCTGGAATAAACCAGAGCATCATTGAACCATAGTTAATGAATCTGTAAAAACATCCAAGGCACCTACCTTAAAGGTAAGAAATAGACTGCGGTATGAAGTGTAACACGCCTAAGAGGCTCTAGGTGCTTCATATCAGGTACCAGGACAGGAAATGCATATTTAAGGTATAATGGGCTGTTGTTAATTCCCAACTTCTAATCCCCTGCACTCTCGGGACATCTGTTTAATATAGATTTTACAGCATTAGTTGTTATTAGCTCTTAACCGGCCTTCTGGAAGCTTGCAAATTCATCCTTTCTATATATGGCTCCCAAAACACTGCTGCAGTGGGGACACTTGCACGAGCTGTCAGCACATCTAGAAACACCTGAGCTGATCATGTCTTCTAGAACAAAGAATTAGTCAGAGACACTGAAGATGCAAGTAAAAAATTCAGTGATCACAAGACAGTTATCCTTCCGCTGAATAAAGAAATGCCCACGATCTAAATCTCACTTTCAGAAATTCCTCCCTTCAACCATGCCAGCTAACAGTGAAAAAAATTAGCGTTATTTACTCGTAACTACCATGTGAGTTTTTTTATTTCAAGGTGTATACTGATGAGACCAGAAAATTTATGGGAGGTGATTGCGAACCGGTTAAGGCAGGCATAACTGGAGATAAATGGTCAAGATCTTTGTCTCATTGGGGACATAACTCACTTAGTCAGTGGGTGATGACAATGGTGACGCAAACAGAAAACCTTAGTGCCTGTTCTTAAAGTTTGTGAAATGCATACCAGCTGCCTCGGTAACCATACAGAGCAGCCGCGTTAGCCATGCATGTTGACGCCAGTAAAGGTTCTTTGTCATCACTTGGATGCTTTTCATATGTTGCGTATCATTCAACATGCGTCACTCTGCGCAAACTTTTCCAAACCACAAAATTACTTTTATTTTTAATACTTTCACTATTGCTACTTCCTGCAAATAGCTAACAAGGCTTAGCCAACCAGCTTGTATGTCAGAAAACAGTCACCACCTGTACAGCGTAAGAATTTGTGGTGAGATGTGACAGGTACTTGAAATTTAAACTATTTTTCCTTTAAACGAATGCCTCTGGTTTTGATGATGTCTGAATTCTTCATCACCTTGAAAGGCACTTTGTTAAAGACCTGATCTTCGGAGATTACAGTCCTTCATATGTGGACAAACTACTGCGTATACACAACTGCTCTTGTCATATTATGCATAAGTAGCAGCACCTGGCACATGACGCATTGCATTTTCTGGTTCGTTGCTGCAGCACAATGCCGCTCTCGCATTTCATGGCCCGTGCACACGCAGCATGTAGATCAGCATTACTGCTGTTGCGAGACTCTCCAAACACAAAGACAAAGGCCCTAAAATAGCGCAGTAGATCTAAATATAGTAACACTCATATAGAGCAAGCAAGCTTCTCACACTATCAAAACTTAGCTATACCTCAAAATTCCTGCTGTTAAATGCGAGCAGCTTTTTCATTGGAACTGCGAATTTTCGAGAACGCCAACTGCATTCCGTTTTATATTGTAAGGGTTGTTCCTTCACCACCAATAGAGATTGTACCGCCAGTAGAGATTGATTGGCATGACCAAATCTGCACAAACTAGTTACCCCCGAAAGCTGTATTTTGAAATGATAACTGGTGCAGATATAAGTTTTGGTGCTTAGTGATCAACTGGAATATGAAAATTCGGAGTGGCAAAGAAATGCTACCCCTTGAAAGATGATTTCAGCAACACAAAAAGCAAACAAAAAGAGTGGATTTTTTTTTCGCGCACTCGGAATAGGTTCCAGGATATTGTCTAGATTCAGTCCCACGATATTGGGGATCTGAATGGCACGCAAGGAAATGGGCTTATTCAGGTACCTTTAGGACTCGTAGACTTGAGGTTAAACTCTGTTAAACTGCTGTAGGGCACACTTCTTGAAGCATGTTAGCATCTTGCATGCAAGTCATTTTTTACCAAACCTTGTATTTTCACAGGATGTATCTATTTTGGTAAGGCAGGCAGCATCAAAATTAATCTTCACTGGGAGAGGGAGCACACGCAAAGTAGCCTTGGTGATGATATGGTCAGTGCACAGCACATGTGCTGGCTATCTGAATTAATGTATTTCTCAGTGCAGAATGTTTTAAAGCAGGTTCCACACTCGAAATCAACGTATATAACCCCTTCACCTCTTATTCACTTCTTCAACCGCTGTAACATTACTAAGCACAGGCTTAAACTTCATGGGAAACAATTAGCAGAAAGGCTGAATTTAATTTATAGTTGTGCAACACCCAAACAACAGACAGCTTGTGCCATCTACTTAAACTTCCTATGTTTTGTGAGAACTGCACTCTGTGTTTAAAAAATGTGAAGCACTCAGAATTATCTTGCGTTGTCACCAAGCCATGCAACAAATTTCTGCTTGAAGTAGAGCAAAACATCAATGTGTTCGTTTTCCGTTCTTCTTGTCATTTTCGTACCTGTAACAAGAAACTTTTAATAAATATAAATGTAGTTTAAATTTGATGGAAATAACAATGTAAAATGTGAAAAACACTGTTTAAATGATTCGGATATGCAACTTTCAACTGCATGCTTATCCAGGTTAAGGGGGCATAGCTAGCTGGGGACTTCCTAAAGATTGACTTGCCAGGGCCAAAATACTTGAAAGTTCCCACTTTGGAAACACTGGGAATTTTTCACAACAGTTTTTGTCACAATCATTTAATGTCACATCACGTCAGCTTACCGGCTTCCTCCATGTGGTCAAGCGTTGGGAAGCGTTTCTTGACGGCCGTGCTGATGCCTTGGAAAGTGAGCGCTGACAACAGGGACAGGTAGCGAGCCAAAGTGCGCCGGATTATGCGGCCACGCTCATCAGTGCCATTGACGTACGCTGCTATGGCCATCACCGCCCTGCAACAACAGCAGACAGTAGGGGAGGGGTGCACATCATGTGAGTGCTGCTGTAAGGACGCTGCATACCACACGTTCTGATGATATTAGCACAGAAACAGTGAGATGTGTCTGGGACTTAATGGTGTACGCTCAGTGACGGAGCAAGCAGCACTGAATTCATGGCCTTTACACACATCCTTTCACTAAAGAGCTAATTATCTTCTGCATTCTTCTGCTAGGAACCAACAAGGTGTATGTCTGTACATGCTGATTGTGAACTGCTCACTAGCTAGCACTGCAATTTCACAAAGATGCATTTTGTGGTAAATTATGATTATTATCTTGTTCGAGTGCAACACCTACCTACTTTGTAAGAAAAAAATTTGGGTACTGCAATTTTCTGTGACAAACGCTACAGGCCTTTCTAGGAAAAATACTGGTAATGCCATCTGCTAGCTGTCATGCACAACTAGTGCTTGCAAGTCCTCTGTATTGCCACTGTTGAACACTATACGAAATTCTTATTCTTCAGGTCACCGTTGCCACAGATGGCACCGTGCTTGGGGGCCATATTTATCCGACTGGAAAAAGGCAAGTACTACTTCCACAAACAAAGCAATTGAGGCTTGCTGCCAAATGCTTTCTCTATGTGAAAATCAAACATGAGCGAGCCTGTGTCCTAAGTGGAAGCATTTACACTTTTTTCCCGGAATGGCGCAAATTTTGGCACAAGCGACAATAGGCGACTCTCAGATGGGATGAAGATATGGTAAGGCTCAGGAAAGCAGCGTCTTAAGAATTCTTGCAGCTGCAAAGACTCACATACCTTCCGTGATGCCTTATTCACTTTCGATCATAACAGAAATTACAACTTAAGTCAAGGTGCTATGCCAACTATTTGCTTGAACATCTTGAACATGACCATCTTCAGGAATAAGAAACTAAAACCAGCCTAATATATTGTTGCACCATGGGGGCTGAAACCCCACATACATTGACGTGTGGCATTAAAAAGCAGCCTCACCAAAATGTGACCAATAAAACATTTCAAAATTTCTGTCTCTAGTCGCAGCAGTCGCCGGATTGAGGAATACAAATTAACTCGGCTCTCAAAATTAAGACATGCAGGTATGCGTGAATGAGATAGAAGTTTGTTTGACAGTAGAAATCACAAACCAGTAGAGCTCCTCGGCCAAAGAGCAGCTATAGTAAGCACAGCTGCTCAATCAGATCAAACGCGACAGACACGACCCGCGTGACAGCCAGACAGATTTAGATACCACACTCATTGCCAATCCTTCTCTGCCCAGCATTTATAGCACACCACCTACTCCCATCTTCCTTTTTGGTTTCTTGGTACCGAGCGCCAGATTTTTCCGTGACTCGTCTGTCTGCTGGCAATGCGACGTGTGCGCAGCCGTTGCTCGGAATCATTGACACTGCCCTTCGCCTCTCGGCAGGCACGTGAGACAAGCAGCTGCCAATTGTGTTCCCGCTCTAAGCTGACTCTGTCGTCTTGGCATTGTTCCCATTAAGGAGTATTGCTCTTTCAGCAAAAAGATCTGGTTTTGGCGAGCACGCCAGGTCTAGGGTAGTTAGAGAAAGGTCAGTAATTAGTCAGCCATTTCTTCACCGTTCCTTTTGTGCTTGTAATATGAGCTGTAAACCTAGGACTTAAAGGAGTGTAGACACTTAATTTTGGTGGCATGTTTTCTTCTATACAGTGATGCGGAAGGCACTGCTATGCATGAATCACCATGTGATATTCGCTTACGACCGCTAAATAATTTATAATCGAATTTTCTCTGTCATTCTGTTTCGGTTATGGTTTCAACAGCCAAACGATGGCTGTGACGTCAAAGAGTGCTTTGTGTCACGTGAGGCATGGAAAAACGTCCATATAATTGCTGCTTCATTGTTTTAATTTACTGCAGTGCTGAAGCCAGCCTTGCTCAAGAGCTGGAATGACAACAAATGTGGAAGCAGTGATTATACTGCAGTTTTTTCATGTCTCACATGATATGTAAGCACACGTTGACGTCACAGTCCTCATTTGGCTCCTGAAATCAAAACAGAAACAGCACGAGAAAGAATTGCGATTATAAATTATTTAGTGGTCGTAGGAGAATACCAGGTGGTAATCCATGTATAATAGTGCCTTATGCATCATTACAAACAAGAAAATGCGCACCCAAAAGTTAGCTGTCTATACTCCTTTAAAAATGCTGCAGTGGCTCCCCACTAATGAGCAGTAAGTAACTTTATGTTGAAAAATGGCAGGTGTTTATGCTTTGCTGCATAACATGCTAAATTCAGAGAAAGCAGTCACTGTGCTGCTGGCTGTCTTTTGCTAGTGCCTCAGGGCTACCACAACAACCGCAACGAGCGCATCGTCACGTGATGGCACATAACTGTCCCACGACTCGGTGTTGTCAGTTTGTGCCATAGAACCAATCTGGGATGGGTCTGTATAACAGGCTTTGCTGCATAATTTCGCAGGCCTCTGTTGTCCAAGAATAAAAAGCCATGTCTGAGCATGTTCAAACTACTTTTACAGAAGGCTAGACAGTCATCCACAGATCTGTTTATAATGCAGTGGTGTGAATATGCCAGTTCATGGGAATCCTGCCTTAAGCCGTATATCCCCTATCCTGTGGTCTAAAACTGTGGGTTCTTGCTACATCCTAAAGAGCAAGAAAGGAGAGTTGCTATGATGAGCCTGTTTAAACACAAGCTGTTTTGTCTCGCATACAGCCATGTGCTTCTTCTAACCTCCCATCATCAACACTGCGCCACAATGCACAGGGCAAGGGCAGCAGCATGTGCGAAAAGTTTACTATACAGGTAATGACAATGCGTGATGTCACCATGGTGATAAAGAAAAGTGGCCATTCATACATGCTGAATCATTCTTAGACTGGTTGTTGCGAAAATGCGCTACTTACTTGTCAGGCCAGGGCACACTCATGTACTGCTGCCACCACCGGCCGACGACGATGGACACATAGAAGCCGAGGACAAAAGACAGTGGGATGAGGTCTGTGAACTTTTCGCAGTACTTGGCCAGGCTTTCGAAGACGCTGCATGGAAGACAGCAAAACAATAGGAGAAAATTATGACCATAGTGGTAACCTGAGCCTAAAGAAAAGACAGTTGAGTACACTATATAGTCAGTACTTTGACTGTATCCAACCGTATAACCTATGATGATGTTTGAATGTAAAGCAATGGATTACAATCCGATCTAAACTCTTATCAGAGGCCAGGTGCAGGTCTGCCTAGAGAAAAGCACTGTGAACGACTTGTCATATCAGCTTTTCGCATTCCACTCCATTGCAAGGGTAATACTTCTCTGAGGAATAAGATAAGTGAGAAATCCCACTTGTGCATTTGTAATCTCAATTCCTTGGGTGCAGGTGGCAACGCTGTCATGAATAAGTGCGCAAACTTGAAGGAAAACATAAAATCGACAGATGTTGCCAGGCCACTCACATTTTCTGGTCTTCATTGAGTATATGCCGGTAGAGGGCACTCAGGCTGAAGTAGAGGGTGCAGAAGATGATCATCTCCCGGTAGAGGAGCTTGTAGATGCTGCCACGCCAACGCAGCAGCAACTTGGCAAAGCCGCACAAGCGAGCCTCGGAAACATTGAGTGAGTATGTGATAGTCATCGTGGGAGTCTTCGGGATGCAGTCACTTCACCAACAACAAGGCCTAAGACAGTTCAGCCCGAGGACCAGTTAGGTGAGGTGTCGGCGCACGTCCCTGGCACACGACAGTGGAGCTTTGGACGGTTTCACCGCCCGTGAGATTCTGTTGGGTTCCTGCTCGGCCGAGAGCCAGGAACACTTACGCAAGCAGCACTAGGGTTGTCAGTGGCTTCTTTGCCAGCTGACTTCGGCTGCACCACAAACAGGAGACGAGCAACCTTGGTACCTTCAAGCGTTGCGCAGCGGCCGTGGGTTTACTGCTTCTGTTTGTGCAGGCTGGACGAGTGGCGGATGTGTCGCTTCTAAATGGGGCCTAGCTGCTCTCACCAACTAGGTCCTGCTTGGGCTTTAGCTCACTCTGTAAAAAAAAGTGAGAGGAAAAAAAAGAAAGTAGAAAGGAAATTAAAAAAAAAACGGGACAAGTTTTGGAACCAGTATGGCTTACAATGCATGCAGTTTTCATTACACATCAGCTCGAGAAGTGTCAAGTCCACTGAAATGAAGACTGCTATAAAAAACTATATTTAAAGCATAAAAAAATGAGGTGGTTAGATGACTGCTCAAATGGCAATGATTTGCCATACTTTTGTAGCTTGTATAGCATAAACTAAATATATTGTAGCGTTTGCTGTCTGAGAAGCAAGCTTGGTAGAAGCACAAGATACAGTCCAACGGGGATTTGTAGTTCATTATATACCTTTTACAAGGAAAAGCTCTGAGGAGCTGTGGAAAGAAAGCCTGAAGCTCTTCAGTTTATAACAACAAAGTTATTATGATGGATGCTTCTGACAGTTGTTGTAATTCGTTGTTAGCAAGAAAACTTGAGAGCAGTCAATCCAGAGAAATCATAGAAATCATACGCCCAGAGAAATCATACACATTTCTCATGCATGATGCTTGGCACAGGCATCAAAGTATCAAAAAGTAATTGAAATGACATAGAACATAAAAATATTATCATGAAATATTAAATATAAGAATGGAACTTTAACATATGGTAGAGGCATTACATACAGCAGACCCTTATGCCCAAAGTCTTAGTTCCGCAGTCCTGGTCTAATTGCAATATGATTGTTTTGCACTATGTTTAGCTACATGGGATTTCAAAGTTGCTGGGCAATCCCATTAAATATATGAAGAAGAGCGTACCTCCTAGCAAATTTCTGTGTAAGTTGCATAACAGTCAAAAGCCTAAAATTCTTGCACACTAATTTGTTGTGAACTAATGCAGTAAGGCAGTGGTAGCTTAAGAGGGGATGTGGCTTTCAGCATTAAAAAAAATTTCCTGGTATATTTAAGTAAAGTTTTTATAGCATATTAGAAATATTTTTTTATGACTACTCTCACAAAGTGTCGCTGTTGTATCTCCAGAAAATTTTTGTTCTAATATATATATTTCCTCTGAATCTTGAGAAAAGGTAGCAGTAGGCTGGTTCAACAATCTTTGTGTTCCTACTGGCATGCTACAGGTCAAGGCATCCTTAAATTCTTTTTTTTTCCAAAGCACAAATTTTGGTTATATTTGTATTGCGATGCAGTGTCCACTGGAATTCAGAGTGAGAAGAAAATTTTATACAAGAATTTATAAATTCACTAATGTGAAAAACAAAATATCTTGACCTGTAATATGGTCCTAGGAGAGGAACAACACAAATGGGGTCAAAATACATAAAACAATCTTAATTGAAAAAAATCTGCTTCGCATGGTGAGTGTATATTAGGCATGCAAAACGTCGTAACTGAGAAAAATGCTCATTGTCCGGGTGTTTTCCCGAAATGCTGCGCGGTTTGAGAAACAATTTTAAACAGATTTTAAATATACTTCACGGTCGATTTCAGCTGTGAAATTTCAGGACAGCATGAAAAAACAAGGCTTTCAAAGTTATTGGGCAATCCGACAAAGCATATGAAAAAGAGCAAATTTCCGTGCGAGTGGGTGGGGGGGATTTCGAAGCCACATCCCCTCTTAAGTGAATGAAGCATCTAGAATGTAGCGCGCAGCTTCAATAAAGGATATACGCCACAGAAATCAAGAGCCGAGACGAACGCAGCGGAGCAAGCCACATGTTTATTCACGCCGGCGTGCATTAATTATTATTGCACAGATCTAGCGCCCGCAGCAGGCGATTGTTTATTTCACTTTATTTTTATTCGTAACACACATCTGTCCTTGCGCTGTTGCCATTTAATAACGCTACAAAGCGGCCACCGCACATGTCAATCTGCGCCTTTAGAAATTCTCCCACCAGACAGACGCCGTAAATGCGTTTTCCTTTTATATATATATATATATATATATATATATATATATATATATATATATATATATATATATATATATATATATATATATATATATATACACACACACACACACACACACACACACACACAGATATTCTTTGCTGAGTGTGCGTTGCACAAGTAGACAGCAACGTCACATGTGCCCGCTGTTGATTACTTAGTGGGAAAAAAAGTTAGGTGGGAACGTGTTCCGAAGCGCAGGCGTTTCCAAGGACGCAGCTACGACACGCGCGTTAATCTATAGCTCCGATGACGGGCCCATGCATGCACGCACGCACGCAATTATGAGGAGGCAATTAACCGAGAAACGCAACGCCAACGTATTAACAGGCGCATTTAGGCTTACCACGCTAGCATCGGACGAGCAAAAACGTAAGCAAGAGGAAAAACAATAATAAAAAGTTTCGGCTTCGCCGCCGCGCTTCGAGACGTAAGGAGAAGCGCAGCTCCCAGTGATGTCACGGGTGACATTTTCCCCCGACGCAATGATGGCCCTCCATGCTGATGGCTGCGGTCTCACGAAAGAACCCGAGAGGACGAGAGAAAGAGAGAGAGCAAATGCACGCCGCAGTAGAGCAAAGCGAACTCGATTCGAAACGGACGGAAAAAAACAAAGAGTATGGAGATGGCATTTATAAAGGCGAAGCACGAACGGACGTCTAACCGCGCGCCACGTTTCCCCAGCTTCCTGCCGCCTCACACAATGTCCTCTCTCTCATTTTCTATTCTTTCTCGCATGCTGCCCGTCCGCAGCTTCGAAACCGAAACTGTCACACGCGGCGGCTTCTCTCCAACACCGCCGGAGCAGCGGCCGCGGAGGAACCGGTTGCGGCCGGACCGGCGAGACTGCGAGGGTTACTTTATATTCGCCAGGCGAGAGAAATCTGACAGTCCCGTTTTTCCCTGTGCTGAGCTGCGCCCGTTCCACTGCAGAGCCCGCGAAAAGCCCGACTTCGGCGCGGCTCGGCCTAGAACTGGGTTATGTACTGCAACGTAATGACAGCTTCACAGCCCGCGTGCGTGCGGCACGAGCCGGTAGAGAGAGGCGGCCATCATGGCTTTCCCGACGCTCGAAGGCGAGCCGGCGCGAAGATTCCGGCATTTTATAACCGCGGGCATCATTCGACTGACATTTCGGTGCCACCGCGCCCAGCGGTCGGCGAAACTGCTGCGCAGATATACCGTCGCCGCTGCAGTGGCGAGACGCGAGGGCGATCGATTCTCGAGAGGCTGATGTCACAGCTTAACCAACGTATCAACGTTCGGCTACGGTGTAACGTCACCGAACGCGAATACGTGTTCGACAGAAAGAAGAGGCCGTTAGAATGCACTCCGAGTCGTGTCAGCTGTGGTTTCGAAATCTCCCAGCAGGTGGCTTTCCACGTTTCTCAAAAGTTCAACATCGAGCGATGCGGCGTGCGCGGTGGCGGTCAGTGTACAGTGTCGTAATGCAGTGTAGCGGCATGTCGGTATATATATGTGTGCATTGCAGGGTGCCATCGCTGTGCATAGCGCGCCGTGCGATATTGAACGATTAGCGCAATTCGCGGTGGAGTATAGGCATGCACTTTTTCACACCTCGCGCGTTTGCTAAAAACTGTGCCGCCGAGGGAAGATATGCGATGTTGGACCGAACTATGGTTCAAATTCGAGGCCGTGCGGTTATGTAACGTACGCCTCGCCGGCAACGAATACGTAATCATACGCCTTTTGGACAAGAACACTCGGCGACGTCAAGGTGCCTGCCTAATACGAACCGCAAAGAAAAAAATATAGAAAAACAAAGGATGACTTGGTAGGCGCGCGCGGTTCGATCGCGCCCGCGGTAGCGAAGCTGCGAACAAACGACGCTATGCGAAAGTCCACTCACCTAGCGAAGTTGTTCCAGCGTTGGAGGCAGCTCATAGGTGATGAGGGCAGCATTGGCGCGGCTGGGCGCGGCTTTTTCCGATTCGAAAATCGGAAAACACCGTACCAGCTCCGGGGTGAGTGAACGCGGCGTCGAGTGACAGCGGGCCACTTAGAAGTGGAGGACCCGAAGTTTTTGCGTTTTGGAGCTCCGACTAGGGCTTAACTGGGAACCAATTGAGGCACGCAAGTATTCTCCCCAGGAATAGTTAAAAGAAGAACCTGTTCAGCGTCAATTCGATCGCCGCGCCTACAAACTTTCTATTCACGCTACCCGAGGCGAACTAGCGCAGTAGCGCAGCTCACTTGCGTCAGCTCGCTGCGAAGGCTGAGGCGAGATTGTGAGCCAGCTGCAAGCTGCGGAGCGATTTTATGGAGGTCTGTTGCCATGTCTCCCACCGCGCTGCGGCGCTTACAGCGCGTCGCCACGCCCTCGGCAGATGGCGCTAGGCGTCTGTCAAGGCCGAGGACGCTGGTGGAGTGCGCGCGTGGATGCGGCGGTGCGGAGTGTGGGGTCAGCGCTAATCAAAATTGATCCGTTGGGCCTCATGTATGCATGAACAACCGACCGCGAGGCGCGTATTGTACTTTTTGATTGTCCTTCTCCCTCTAAAACCCTCTCCCTCTGTGACCGATGCGGCGAGCGGTCACGACCGTGAGTCGTGAGGTCGCTGAGGATGAACGGCAGCTGCATGCACCCTTCACTTAATGGTCCTGCTCGACGTGACGTCATCGTAGTTATTGGGGAATAAACTATATCATGGACGTACACGTAACGGCGGGTGCTTGCGGGAACGTAATAAATTTAGTCGGATGAATTAGGATGTCGATGATTGTGAGCCGCATCCGCACAGCGGCCCAGTATCGTGACATGCTCTGTGGTCTTCAGAATTGAAATGCATTTTCTCACTCTCAGCACCATGCCATGGACGATGGCAATTGAAAGTTGCCCCAGAATTCTGATCCTTTCGAGAAGTTCTCCACTGCATCGAAGCAATGCTGCCTGTGCCGTTACCTGGCTCACTGCATCGGACGTAGTTAGAGAAGGAATAGACAGCAATGCACAAAAAAAAAGCCTGAAACAGTATATTTATATTCCATACGTCTGAAGGGTTGCTTAGATGGCACAGAAAATGGAATGCTTATGTGTGGTGATTTCAAATCTTATTTTCCACTGTAGGGAGAATCTACAAAAAATTCCATGCACTGTATTTTTGCTGAAAATAAAACAGGTACACTGAAGAAACCGTAAGATTGGTGCTGAACATTTTCCCGCGTCCGTGAGTGGGCAGTTTCCCACAAAATGCGCTTGTCATGCAGCTGCAGTGCCATGTACACCTGTACAGATTGGCGGTGCATGCTGCCGATTTTGCCTTGATATTTTTACAAGGCGTAAAAACACAATTTTGCCATAACAAAGGCGAAGCGTATATATATATATATATATATATATATATATATATATATATATATATATATATATATATATATATATATATATATATATATATATATATATATATATATGTTACGAACGTAGGTTGCGTTGGCTCCGCAGAATAAAGATTTAAGAGAAGTGGGCACTTCTACAAAGACACATTTATTTATGAACGTTTCGACCGCGGTGCGGTCTTCTTCAGGACGACCGCACCGCGGTCGAAACGTTGATAAATAAAAGTGTCTTTGTAGAAGTGCCCACTCCCTGATTTACTATTTTCCAAGACTAGCACTGACTGGAACGACCAGGTTTCCCCGGTCGCCACCACAACCGATTCCAACTGGACAGCTCTTTATCCCTTACTCTAAACACGAATCGGCCAACATTGCGGAAAACAGGGTGTAAGCTGTTGTCTAGCGCACTCTCTTTTAAGGGCAGAGCGCTCCGCCTAAGGCGTGGGATAGATTTCCAGCACTAAAGGTGCGAATAGTTGCGGTCGCCAATGGAAACAAGTTCCCTCTTCGAGAAATGTGAAGTTGTAGTTCTTTTCTTTCTCCTGTGTTCATATCCTACGTTACTGAATTCACTTTTCAATTCAGTTTCTTTAGTCACCATTCTTTCTTCATTAAGGTCTCATGCTCATTGAAGGATCTGAAATGAACAAAAAAAAAAATATTGGCGGGCGATCATTTCGATTGATGCGGGGGAGTCTGCGCTAGCACTGCGATTACGGTTCTGTGAAAAGTTTGTGTTGACAGACCATGTTATCTCCACTTCCGCCCTCTCCCCTCCGCTCTGACGGCGTAATTCAGTACCTCGCTCTCCAAGTTGCTCCTCCCTCAACTCCGCTCTTTCCTTCTCTGTCCTCTCTCAGAAGCTTCAAACTGCTGACAACAACGGCGGGTTTTATAAAATATCGCTACCACTGCTATAGCACTGTAATAATAATAAAAAAAGTGGCAGGATACACACGCGAATCGCTGGCTTCTACTTCCGCGGAAATTTATTCTTATCTTTCTGAATTCGGTTGAGGCTATCCTTTATTCTTCCTCTAATAATTCTTCCACTTCTTCATATTTCTGTTTTTCCAAGCAGCGCGCCATCGATAACTTGGAGCCTCTGACAACAATCTTCCTACCTGCGCGGCAGTGTACACTGAGTGCGCCGTAACAACCAATGTGCAGGGTCGCTCAGCTTGAAAGGGAACAGGGGAGCGTGTGGTCGCCGCCGTACATAGAGCTACTCGCCGTACCTCACGAAGCGCTGGCGCCGAGAGGTGGCGAAAATCGGCGGCACTGACGCATGCGCAGTAAGCACGGCCGGCTGCTTTTTACACGCATGCGTCTGGTGCCGCCCATTCTCGCCTGCTGTGCGCGGCCACACGCTCCTGTGTTCCCTTTCATATGGAGCGACCCCGTACCTCTGTATCGGGCTGTCATTAATCGTTATGCAAGTGAACTCGGATCAGGGCAGTTGCCCAGGTGAGCTCAGCATTGCGGAAGCAGAAGTGATGCCGCAAAATGCGGACGCTGACATCGCGCAGCACACGGTCGCCTTAGGAAAAACGCTAAGGCGCCCGTGTGCTGTGCGATGTCAGTGCACGTTAAAGATCCCCAGGTGGTCGAAATTATGCCGGAGCCCTCCACTACGGCACCTATTTCTCTTTATCTTTCACTCCCTCCTTCATCCCTTCCCTTACGGCGCAGTTCAGGTGTCCAACGATATATGAGACAGATACTGCGCCATTTCCTTTCCCCCAAAACCAATTATATTATATATAAGCAAGTGAAAGTCTGGCGTGTGTACAACTAAGCTCGTATATGATCGCCAGCGGATAATTAAGTTAAGGGTTCAACCAATCATGAACCGATGCCAGTATGAGGCTGCAATAGCTGCTCGCTGCACGGTGATGCATTCAAAGATGTCAACTTACGCGAGCTGTCTTTCTGGAAAAGCAACCTGTAGTTTGTCTTCCATAGCACCAAACAGCTGGCTCGAAGTTCGACCACATTTCGGCGGTGGCAAAACGCAAAAACACCTGTGTGGGCTGAGATTTCAGAGCTCATTATAATTCTTGTGACAACTGTAGTTCACTCTAGATGCGATTTCGCTGGACATTCGCATCTGCCTTGATAAGCTTTTGTAAAGCTCCAGCAGTGCTGATTATGGAGCTCTGTACTTTCACCCCGGTAAGAGTCCAGGTGCAAACTGACCTGGGAAACATAAATGGCACCCATGTCTTTGAAAGCATACTAAGCTTCATACATGACCATGCACATAGGAAGTCAGGCCATCCACGTTACATACAGGCGCGCTCGAAAGAAAAGGAAGACATGACAAAAAAAAAAAGCAGGCGACGAAGCAAGGCATGATGTTGGGCTCGTTGGTTCATAGGATCAGCAAGCATAAAACTACGCGAAGAAGACGCTTACAAGTCCCCTGTTTTCACGAAATAAATACATTTGGAAGCTTTGCGCTTTGTGTGTGCGTGTTTGTGCTCTCCTCCCGGTCCGTGTTCTTAGCGCAGTTTTATATTTGCCGAAGAAGAAGACAGCCACGAAATGACACAGAATTTTGTACAGGCGATAATTTCGACCATCTGGGGATCTTTAACGTGCACTGACATTGCACAGCACACGGGCGCCTTAGCGTCTGCTGTGCGATGTCAGTGCACGTTAAAGATCCCCAGGTGGTGGAAATTATTCCGGAGCCCTCCACTACGGCACCTCTTTTTTCCTTTCTTCTTTCACTCCCTCCTTCCCTTACGGCGCGTTTCAGGTGTCCGCCGATATACGAGACAGATACTACGCCATTTCTTTTCCTCAAAAACCTATTATTATTATTATTATTATTTTTATTATTATTATTATTATTATTATTATTATTATTATTATTATTATTATTATTATTATTATTATTATTATTATTATTATTATTAATGTAGAGTAATTCATTTCAGCAACCCTTCCACCCAGCGTTTTCCACGTGCATACTTTAACTTTTTCTTCATTACATTCAAACTTCGACAACTTCGATTTATTGTATAATGGTTGCAGTTGTATGCGAAGCTCAGAGCGCAGTTTTCGAGCCCAGTACAGGAACTCGCCGTGTACGGCTAACCGGATGCGACGCTTCCGTTCGCTATATCCGTTACTCCCGTATAAGGTACGAATGCATCCTGTACACTCGGCTCAGATACGCGTCCCGTCCGTCCGTAGACGCGCAAGCGTCTCGTCTTTCCTGGGCCTGCGTAGTGCCACGGCAGCTTTGAAGCCCCGCGTGCGAAGTCGAGCCAGCTGCTTGCGCAGCGTTTCGCGTTGTATACGTATGGCTGGCGTCGCGTCAGGGACGTCACCGCTAGAGCCCGGTCGTCGGTGGCGGGTCGCAGTTAGACGCTCGTCGGTGACGTGAACGCTCTCTCCCTTTTTCAAGGCACCCTCCTCTTCTCTCCGTCGTTTCAATAAAGCGTTAACAGAAGCAGTGACGTCACAAAATGCGGACATTATACGTAGAGAGCATCATGCATTCGGGTTCTTACGCACAGAGTAAGCCTCGGCTCGTGTTTCCCTATCATTCTCATTTTTACGCCACGGAGATATATGACGTATACGTTTTAGCGGCAAGCAACAAGTCAATCAAAACGAAGTTGTTTAATGTTCGAGCACGACGAAAGAAAACCACTTACCGACAGCGCAAAGCCGACGAGGCGTGCGCGGGTCAATGGGCCAGGGTTGTTTCTAATAATAATAAAAATAATTGGTTTTTGGGGAAAGGAAATGGCGCAGTATCTGTCTCATATATCCTTGGACACCTGAACCTCGCCTTAAGGGAAGGGATAAAGGAGGGAGTGAAAGAAGAAAGGAAGAAGGAGGTACCGTAGTGGAGGCCTCCGGAATAATTTCGACCACCTGGGGATCTTTAACGGGCACTGACATCGCACAGCACACGGGCGCCTTAGCGTTTTTCCTCCATAAAAACGCAGCCGCCGCGGTCGGGTTTGAACCCGGGTTCGAATCTGAAAAAGGGGTTGTTTCTCCCTCTTTGAGATTTGACTGGCATTGCAATCAGCCCCACAGAAGACATGCACGTTTTCTCAGAGCCAGCGTCAGCCAATCGGGCCGATCGAGCTCAGTCCAGCTAGACTCATGATTGACTGATTCGCCTAGGCGAGGTTACACGCGAACGTGAACAACGAATAAGGCCCGTGATTGGCCGACGCCTCGGACACCGTAGCGTCGGGCGCAGTGATTGGCAGGCCCGCACAGCATAAAGCATCCTTTCTCGCCGACAGCTCTGGGAACCTGAACCCTCACTGGCTGACATCAGAGGCCATATTCTGTTACAGCTAGTCCATTTCGTTTTCACTTCATTTGGCCCTCTTAACACTAGTCGCTGCTTCCGGTGACGTACCGCAAGAACTGACGTCACGCTGGCCGTGGCAAGAACTCGCCCAAGAGCTAGGCCACTTATTTTTGCTTGCACATCGCGTCCCATGCGGCGGCGACTTGTTGAACACGACCGAGTAGCTTTCCGGCGCTTATTCTGTCTCTAGTAAGGAAGTGTTCGCTGATTGTGCGAGGAATGGGCGGAGCGCTGTCCCTGCAACTGGGCCGGGCCGGATTCGGCATAAGTAGGGTGGCTATAGTGGCGGCGTCGCGTTAATTCATACCGGTCGTGCCTGATTGGTTGTTTGCTTACCCGCCTCCTCTCGTTGCTGTCGTCAGGACCGACTTCATGGCAAAGTGAAGTGAAAACGAAATGATATTTTTTTTAAATATAAGGGCCCAGCTTTCGTTTCCCAATGTGACGTCAGAGCGTGACCGCAAACAGGCTAGACCACGTGTGATTTGGGCCTATGTATTCATCCCGTATACTTTCATCCGCTGCATTGATTGTCCGTTTCAGCAGGTATATCAGGCGTGGAAGCGCTTTATTAAACAATAGAGGAATAGAATCGGAGTGTAATGGGGAATCCTTCCACCGCTGGCATGGTGAATGTGAGCTTGTATTTAGCTGTGCAACGACGTGACGAGTTGTACTGCCGTGATCCGCCAGTCAGCGTTGTGTTCGACACAATAGATAGTTGGTTTGTGGTGCATGTGAAGGCTTCACTTTTCTCCCAGGATACAGACAGACATACGCCGGTATTTAAGCATTCTGACACTGGTTCCGATTTCGCTTGAAAACGGATTCACACTCGTAAAGTAACAATTATCACACTTGTATTGCTGCTAATAATCACTTCCTATTTTAGGCCCCCGCGGTGGCTGAGTGGTTACGGCGCTCGGCTGCTGGCCCGAAAGACGCGGGTTCGATCCCGGCTGCGGCGGTCGAATTTCGATGGAACCGAAATTCTAGGGGCCCGTGTGCTGTGTGATGTCAGTGCACGTTAAAGAGCCCCAGGTAGTCGAAATTCCCGGAGCCCTCCACTACGGCGTCCCTCATAGCCTGAGTCGCTTTGGGACGTTAAACCCACATAAACGATAAACCAAACTTCCCATTTTAATGCGTTTACTGGTGGTGGTAGTGGTTTTATTAAAAATAATAGTAAAAAGGAAGGAAAAGATTTTTGCTAGCCCCGGCATCTGCCATCGATACTGAAGCACCTGAGCTGGGGCAGCGGAAATAAAGGACAGCAGGCAGAATGGAGAAATGAAATGAAAGAGGTGAGGGGACAGGAATAGAGGACAGGGGGAGAAGTAATATGTACAAACTATTTACACAATAAGAAATGTGTCCAGGTTGTGCGCGTGATTAGTTCATTTTAGAGGAATTAAATCACACACGCGCACAGCACTGTGTTGGTTACAACTGGAGTGGGGCGTCCAGTTATTAATCGTTCAAGGTAGAACTCGCGGAGCGTTCGGTCACTGCGTGTGAGTACCTGACGGAGAACAGACGGGACGTCAAGCCCGTGTGTTCGAGGAATGCACAGAGGCTCACCAAAGTTCGCTCACGAGTGCGCGCACTGCCCTGCGGCCACAATAGCGTCTTGATGGAGTCTCGTAATATGCCCTGCTCCCTATAGACCGCGAGCATATCGCGACGAGCATCGGCGAACTGCGCCACTTACTGTTTTACTGATACGATTATATACATTCTGAATTAGTTGATCGTATCTCTTCTCCAGTTGTTTCCGCTCGCTTTTCTCGGACTTTCTCTGCACCTGTTCTCTGCATCTTTCTCTGCACCCGCACACCTTTGTGGGAGCCGAACATCGTCAAACGGGCCCCCTTATCTTACACAGCTAGCGCTGTAATGCAGAGACTTCGGTGGGGTCCACCTTACCAATGCAGGTAGGCCTCTTACCTGAATAACAGAGGAGCCGCCATATCATCATCATCATCATCATCATCAACAGCCTGACTGCGCCCACTGCAGGGCACAGGCCTATCCCATGTTTATATGTCAGGGAACAAGCTTTTTGCACAAAATTGCAAATTTTCTTGTATTTCGCTACTAAATTTGAGGATGGCTTTTCGATAGCGTACGCCAAGGAGAAAACTACTTAACAACCGCAGAAAAAACTGCTGTGTCACACATACGTATGAAGTAACCAATAAATGAATGTTGAAACTTTGTTCCCTCTTATATTGCTGGCGACTGTACAAGCGCAAACAATAGCCTCGAAATATACATTGGCCCTAAGGGAGCTCCGTTAAGCGGAGCCCAAAAAGAAGGTGCCTTACTGTTCGAAGGAATAGTATACAGAATTTAATGCAGTAAATGGTATTCTGCGCGTAGCGCGGATTAACCTGAATGCTTTCCTGCTTAATCCCCGACGGATAATCCCGGTCCTTTCATCTTGGTCACAAACGCTACAGCGCCTGTCCAGTTGCGTAAGACTGCTCGCTCTCAGTCGGAGCTAGGGATTATCCTCGATGGACCAGGGGCAGCTGCACGGGGCCTCACGGAAGGATCCACAATGTGCTGCCAGTCTTCCGTGCAAGGCACCATCCACTGCGACTCTTCTTGCACAGCATTTGGTCTGAACCTTGCTGCGACGTTCTGAGAAGACAAACAAAATAAAGCACCAAATGCACTCGGGAAAGCTTAGTTGTTGCCATGGCCATTACACCGCTGCTACTATAGCGTGATGGTCTGGGCCAGCGCCACGCGCGTATTAAAGCCTATGTTAGAAACACTATATTTCGCCTGATGCAACCAGCTAATGAGGCAGATGGGTGCATGACGAGGAAAACGCAAAAATGACCCTCGTAAGTTCATCTGACCCACGAGGTCTTACGGTGTAATTGGATGCTACACATGTCGGAATCTATAGCGGAGGCCTGGAACGGATATATACTCTGAACAAACCAAAACGTGTAACTCACTGATATGGAGGGGATATGGGGATACAAAGGCGCTCATTTTTTACGCTCAACGAGATCATGAATGGGACTATAGATTAAATATAGGCACTACCCAAGCAGCACACGTAATCGGCCCGATATTGGTAATGTTGGGAAAGACCGGTCCTACAAAGGGCCAGAGTATCAATGTATATCGCCATTGATATACATGGCGATAAATATATAGATTCGAACTGTAAGGATGTAGTACATAAAAGAGATGGAAAAGCATAATATGGGACTCGTTATAGATGTACACGAACACCTGGGTGACTGTAACGCGGACAGTCACGGACAGCTGCTCAAGTCCAGCTTTCTTGGGCAAAAATTTTGAATATTGGAAAATTGCAAGACACTTATAAAAATATTGAAGGTAATGGTCCATTATTCTGATATGTAGCAAAATCTTTCCTTTAAAGTGTTTCTATTGATCGCATCGAACAGTTAAGACTGCCTTAGAAAACCAATGGGGAGCGGTTTTGACGATAGCAAAAACGTGGATAGAAAAAAAATACAAGACTGCCCTTGACTGATCCGCAGATATATTGATTGTTATAGTTAAACCTTAGATGATATGAAAAAGTTGCGTTCATAAACGGTTTCCCGCTCAAAAATGCCTTTGTTCAGAATTGCTGGGTATGAACATTAATGGCCCCTGGAATGCGGAAGACGAGCAGGTCTTCTTTGCTCGATGGGTTTATGTCGCCTTGTTTATAAGTGTGCATACAAGTCGAGACTCGAGTTAGAAAGATACCAACAAGCGTACAAGCTAGCAAAGAAACTATTAACAAAAAGAAATTTACGAAGAAATGACTGCTTCATTCCGGGTCACGCGGCCCGCTCGAAAATCTTCAGCAGTTTTGAAACCGCGTCGGGTTTCGAATAGACTTGAACGAATTCGAAAAAAAAAACATTCAGCCAACAATATTTCTAATTTAATTTTAAGATCAGTTGCAGTCCTCTTTCACCTCCTCATATATATTTTTGAAGCTTAGCCCCAGCACTGCAAGGCAGTGGTGGCACTTGGCGTCAAGGACACAGTTGAAGTTGTTGATGACAAACAATTTATTGAATAAAGAGCTTTGCGCCCCCAGAACTGGGAGGGGCCCTTAGTCTAGGGCTCCTACGGCCTTAGCTGTCTGCTGCACCCCGTGAACCAGCTGACCTTGGGGCGCTAGGCTTAGGCTTCTATATATGCTTGAATACTCCACTTTAAAAAAGGGACAAGTCTCAATGACGAATTTGGGGGCTTTTCGATGGTGGCGCCATCTAGACGCGGTCTACAGCCGCGTTTACATTAATGCGACAAAAGTCGACTCCAGTCAACTTTTTGAGGGAAAGTGCAAAAATGTCGAGGAAGAGAGCAGCGAACGATTCACGCCTTTCCCCATTTCGGAACTTGCTCTTTCCCTCAAACCCGCCGCGGTGGCTCAGTGGTTAGGGCGCTCGACTACTGATCCGGAGTTCCCGGGTTCGAACCCGACCGCGGCGGCTGCGTTTTCATGGAGGAAAAACGCTAAGGCGCCCGTGTGCTGTACGATGTCAGTGCACGTTAAAGATCCCCAGGTGGTCGAAATTATTCCGGAGCCCTCCACCACGGCACCTAATTCTTCCTTTCTTCTTTCACTCCCTCTCTTATCCCTTCCCTTACGGCGCGGTTCAGGTGTCCAACGATATATGAGACAGATACTGCGCCATTTCCTTTCCCCAAAAAAACCAATTATTATCAATTCCCTCAAAAAGGGGACTAGAGTCTACTTTGTCGCATTCATGTAAACGCGGCTAATAAAAGCGGTCGCCATTTGTCGCCATGGTCTTCTCAAGAGGTTTTTATTTTGCTTGTTCTACCCCTTAATTTATCTCTCGCACTTTTGTATCTATAGATTTTGGTTACTGCATCAGTTTCACTGAGTTTGTTGTCAAGCGCTTTTGCGTTCATGAACAAAATCGAAGTTTGTAACTTGGACGCAGCTAGTTTAGGTAGTTGACAAGGGGTGTCACCATAATCCGCAAACCCCAAAATTTTGTGCCAGTCAGACCGCCGTTCTTTAATACATCAGCTCCATGGGAAGCTTCGAAACTCGTAAGATGAAAGTGTTCCGATCACGGGCGTCGCTATCATGTTCCAGAGCGTACGTCGAAGCAAACTGCGATAAATTGATTACATAGACATTCAACTTATCGCCTTACTGCATGAACCCATCATGGCGCCCACTATGGCTCAAGTGTCGCCGCCATGTTGCTGAAGGAGGAGCACGGCAAAAATCGGCACTGCACATCGCAAGCTTCAAGCGCCGACATGCACTGTGCAAGCTATGCATGGTTCACGATCATGGCGCTCATGATATGTCACTGCAATGACTACACTTGGTTACGAAATGAAGCTTTATGCTAGGGCACGGAAGCACTTGAGAACCAGCATGGGGGGTGTGGGGAGAGGGGAGGGATTTGAGATTCACTACCCTGTCCACTCTAGATGAAAGCCCGAGAAAAAAATTGCAAAAAAGGCGGGCATTTCTTTGGTAGGGGCAGAAGAAGAGGAAATAAAAAAGAGGGGGGGGGGGGGGGGTCGGAATGGATATTTCACTGTTATTCTTTGGCCGCAAAAGAAGATAAGTGCCGGATTTTTTATTTTTTGTCCGTTTATGCTTTCCTAAAAATATCCCCCCCCCCCCCACCCCATTCCCTTTTACCTTCCTTTCGAGCAATAGGATTCGGCATAAAGCTCCTGCATTATCTCCATTTCGCACACTTTTGAAAATTGCTGAACTTTCCCTCGAATGCCCGAATTTCATCACAAAAGAGTTTAAATCCGATTAAAACCAAGAGAATACACGCATAGGTGATCTGTAGCTGTTTAGTTTTCACATGGTGTTGTAGGACACCAGACACCGTCGGCCGAAATAGCTCAGTTGGGAGAGCGTTAGACTGAAGATCTAAAGGTCCCTGGTTCGATCCCGGGTTTCGGCAGGTGATTTTTTTTTCCATGCGGCATCGAAATTCTGCAAACTATCATAGCCTTATTGTCGAATTCCACAGATTTTTGGAATTAGGCGCGGTTAATAAAAAAATAATAGGCAGATACACTTCAGAATGCTTACGCGTGAGAATGAGAAAAATGTCCATGTTGCATATGTTCGAGTTTCATGTGTCATGACTATATCACTAGGAGGCATGACTATGCACACTTTATACAAACTCAGTACACCTTACATGACGGTACCTGTAAGTGCTCAGTCATGCTACCTTGCAGAATGGCTACGAGTCCTGACACTATAGTTTTCGTCTTTCATGACTACGCATGCTAGCTTACACCTGTTGTGACACCTGCGTTCTGACATCATCCGAATTCTGTGTCATGCACAGTGACGGACACCGGCTTCTGTGCCAATGGGACATATGCATTGAATTGCACGTGGCAATTCAATCTCGGCCATCTTGGTGCAACGCGCGAAGAGAAGCACGTCAGATGTTTCAGGCTTTACCGGACTGAGTCAAATGGAGAATAAAGATGACACAGTCGAGAGCGGGATACGACTGCACTTCACGTTTCCATTGCTTCCAACATATTTCAGCCAACCTGAGTGATCCATTGCTCAATACCGTGGATTTTAGCTACTTAACATTCCCATGGAATATCCGGTGGTGTAAATCAAGGCTTTGTGACGTGTCAATGACGCTTCTGCGATGCAGAATCCCTCGCTTAAATTTGTACTTATGCAGATGTGGGTTGGCTGCGACAAACCTTTGTGTATCATGTGGGCAAGTTGAAACAATAGATCAATTTCTCCTCTCTTGCCGGCGGTTCGCAGTTCAAGGAAAGCAGTATCTGGAGGTCCCTCTTTCCAGGTTAGGACTCCCACTGTCTCTTCCAGTTATTCTTTAGTTCGGTGCGAGCGCAAAGGGATTCCCGTTAAGCAGTGTCTGCGGCTACCTTCATGATTACATAAGTGCAACTGATCGATTACCTTGTTAGCTGTATACAAAATTTTGTTGCATGTCCAAAAATGCTCGATTCTATTTCTGGTAATTCATATTTCTTTAATTCATTTGACTGTTCCAATTTTCATATTGATTTAGTGTTCTCACGCCTATTTTTCCCCGCGCAAATACCTCATTAAGATTATGTAGTGAACCTTGGCCAATCCCCCTGCGTGGGTATGTGCCATGCTTACTATGGAGAAGAAGAAGAAGACTGTACTTCCGGAACGCAGGAAAGTGACCTGCGCGCCCAGCGCCCTCCAGTCATCGACAATCCTGAATTTTCCTTTTTAATTACTGTTTTCCTGACAGATGAGCGTTCGCAAAACAAACGAAATTTCGGGTCTCCGAAGTTCTACCGAAGAAATATACGCGGCATTAAACTCGGTGCTCCACGTAATTGTGCTCCACGCGCGGTTCCATTTTCAAAAAAATTAACGGGCGTTTAACTGAAAAGGAATGATCGGCGCCCTAGGTGGCTCGTAGAGTGATATCGCCACATATAGTCTATCGCTGCAGCCGATCACGCCTCGTGTTAAACTGCAGCACACTATCCCACTGTGCATTGCCCATCGTCTTCTTCATCAACCAATAGCCTAATACTACTAACGAACTAATACCGTCGCTAGACGTGCCGACGACCTAGTAAAGCAAAAAACAATGAGCCTAGAGAACGTGAGACACCTACCGAGCTGCGCTCAAATTTCTCATTATGGAGTATCCTCCATACAAAAGTGGTCTATAGAGAGTCTATAGACTTCTTATAGACTCTATTGCCTTTCTATCGATATTTATTGTCTCTTCATAGTCTATAGACTGTCTATAGACAAAAGTCTACTAAAAGTGTACGTCCATAAATCTATAGATTCTCTATAGACTGTCCAGAGGATTTGTATTGCCTATAGACTGTTCTCTAGGATTTGTTTATATAAAGCCTATAGACTTTATAGACAGAAGCCTGTGGACAGTCTATAGACTGTCTAAAGAAATTTCTGTAAGGGCTAGTCGTCCTTAGAACTTTTTGCACCTCTGGTGGACAATCGTTGCAGCGCCCGGAAGGACGTCGCTCCCCGTGCGCACTCCAGGAACGTCTCGGCGGCTCACCCTGGCCGCCGGAATTACGAATTTTGTATAATTAATCTTATTTAATTAGAAAATTAAGCGGAGTAACAATACTCTGAGTACCACATGATTGAAAAAAATGTGTCGTTGCTTTCGCCCAGCTGCGCTTTCCCGCTTTTTTTAAAAACCTTGGTTCAAGTTATGTGATGCACTTTGTATATTTTACATAGTGGCCGTGCCATAGGAATGCCATGGGCCCCACAATATTCACGCGCTGTGGTTGCTCTATCCACTGCTCCATTGCACAGGGGTAATGCTGAGGGAAGATATATCTGGTAGGCGTCGCAGTAAATGCAATGCTATCCAGGAGTTCTGGAGTGCCTTTATTGCTATGCCAGAGGCGAAGTGATATCTTCCAACTTACCACAGTTGCAGTGAAACTACAGAAAAGCCTTGCTGCTTAATCGTTCCTCACACGCTGCCTCGCAAAAATCTGTGATCTAGTGGAGCGCACGGGAAGATTCTATCGACTCAATCGGCCGAAGTAGCTCAGTTGGGAGAGCGTTAGACTGAAGATCTAAAGGTCCCTGGTTCGATACCGGGTTTCGGCAGTTTTTCTTTTTTTCAGTCAAATGACTTGAATTCCAAGCACTACGCAGCTTGTATTTTCAATATGGCAAATTTTTTGGTTCGGCAGGCCCGGCTTTCGTCTCGTGCAAAACCCAGAAAACACCACATATCTGTTCATTCCAATAAAGTTTAAATAGAACTGTTTCAGTTACATTACGAACATCGAGGGTGTGAGCGGGCATCCTTGCCGGACGAAGCAGCGAACTGCTATTGTCATGCTTACCTTTTGTTCAGCTTAATAATGACACAACATCCGCATAAACTTTTTCCTTCTATCAAGACAACTGCGGCCACGTTGATGTTACCTAAAATACATCATGGCCCACCGTGTGCAATAGTCTTCCGAGGTACTAGAAAGGACTATTAGATCTCTAGCATGTATCATATTGCGCAGCATTCCAATGTATGCTTCTGGCTATGTGTAATGTGTACATCGATGTCTCCTTTTGGTGACATCGGCAAGGGCAGCAGAAGTTGCAACAGAATCAAGCCTTCGTCATCCAACGAGATGTGGTTGCTTCCGAGGAAGTGTGAGGACGTTTCCCTTCGAAATCAATCAATCAGTCTTTCAACATCGGGATTTTGAAATAAAGATCGTAGTGGTATTGTGTGAATGAACTAAATATCATAGTAAGAACTGGGATTCGAAGTTACGCCCGGAAGACCTGCAATTTTAACGCTGAGTGTTGGCCTACTCGGCCATTATGACAGCGCCAGCTGTTACAGGCATAACTGCCGAGTTTCGCGTTGGCGTTCGCGATCACGTGACCACAATTACAGGTGCGGAGCAGGAGAGAAGGAGCAACAGGGAGGATGCCGGGGCTTAATACGCCTCACGGCCAATCAACCACACGCGTGAGGCGCCGGCGCGAACAGACAGTACCTGTGTTTCAATGCTCCTCTCTACGTCCCTGCGTCCCAAAGTTCACGCTGGCCCACAGATAGAACATCAACGTCGACAGTTATTCAGCGCACACCTGCCCCGCCACATGGAGCTTATGTGGGTGCCTGCCCACTCCGGGAATCCCGAAAACGAGGCTGCCAACGCTTTAGCCCCAGGTTCTCTCAACCGGGCACCGGCGGCCTCCGATCTGGAGTTCTCACGGGAGCGCATGCATTCATTCCGTGAACTGACGCAGGTCTGCAAAGCCGAGCGTCGGCTATACCCCCCACCCAATCCCTCCTCGACAATTATCACCAGACTCTTTGGAGGCGTTTTCAAACACGCACCTTACCCTCCCCTTATATACGCTCGCGCTATTGCCAAGTCTCCACATACCCCTCCTTTACCCTCTGCCACCCTTCATAGCCACTGTCGATCATATCCTTAACGTCTGCCCGGCGGGTCTTGCCCCGCGGGAACTGGAGCACCTTACCACTTGGAAGGCATGGGAGACCCTACTGCGCTCCGGGGACCCGGCCAAGCAAGCCATCGCCACAGGCCGAACTGCCAGCGTCATGAGCCTCCGGGACATGAACGTTTGAGTGCAGTGGGGCCGTGCTGGGGCCCAAGGACCTGTGCGTCCTAAACTCTTCTGTATGTAATAAAGTTTACACCACCACCACCGCCGCCGCTTAGTAAAGCGGCGCAGGAGTATGACGGACTCATCCACAACCACATGCGAGGAAGAACTGCGTCCTGCAGAACCACGTGCCCGCGACGCAGCCCGAGGCCGAGGGAACGCGCAGCCTTACAAAGGCGACAAAGTTCGGCGCCATTGAAGAGGAGGTCGCAATAAGAGGCCAGTGCTCGCGACGTCGCACACAAGCACGCGAAACGGCAGGGCCAGAACTGCGTGCCCCAAGTCCAGGATTCTTGGACATCAATTTTAATTGTGACGCAGCTGTGCAACATTGAAAGGGACTGTTGTGCGAATATCGAAGATAATGGTCCGTTCTTCTGATGCGTAGGAAAATATTTCTTTTAAAGTTTGTCTACCCCCCACGTCAAGCGGTTAATTGAGACTGCCATAAAAAAAAAAACCAATGGAGAACGTTTTTGTCGTCAGCAAAAACGTTAACAAAAAAATGCAAGCGTGGTCAGGGGGATCATCGGATATATTGTTGTTTTTTAGTGGAATCTTATATGAAAAAAAAATTGCATTACGTTAAAATTTCATTCAGACGATGTGATAACGCGTTCCGAGAAACATTATTATCCTTATTCGCCGGACCAAAGGACCTGTAGTCGACCACAGTGCGCAGGTTATCTGTTCAGATATAAAACCGTGTGGCTTTTTGCAAAAGGTAAATGAAGAGACTCAACATCAAAATTAATGCCAAAACAGTGTGGTATACAGAAGAAGAATGAAAGTTATAAATCTCGCCTGAAGTTCCATCAGGGTCAGGAGTTTTTTTTTTTTAAGGCGACAGGTGGTGAATGGCTAGGTGACTCTTTTGCTTAGTGAGATGTTCAGTTAGATCCATTGGTTTGTCTTCAGACAAAGTTCATCAAGGGAGATGAAATGCCTTAGAACTACGGCGTTGTCAGCTGCGGTTGGGTCATTAAACATCTGACAATAATACCTAGCACATTGATTATTTCTCGTGTAGAGTTCACATATCTGCCATTGGACACCGTGCCTGAAACCAGCTCATAAAGTGCTCACCAAGTAAAACTTGCCTTGTCGGTTGGTCAGACAGCAAAGCTCGATTGGCGCGAGGTCGAACTCGAGCGCCCCAATATAGGTTTGCACTTTATGACTCCGCAACTCACACGAGTTATATCGTCCGCATACAATGCAGGTGTTTGCGCTCTAATTCATAAAGATTGTGCAGGCTCTTTATAAGCGCCTTTTCCTCAAACGTTTTATAGAGTTACTTTACGTTACCCTTTTCTGCAGCCTCAGCTGCACCTGGGCCTCAGTCTGATCGGTTTTGTAGTGGATAAAAACAAAAAAAAAGCAGCGTCTATATTGCCCTTCGACGTCGCCTTTATTAAGCCTTCGAGTGCCGTGAGACGGCGCGGCTATAGGGCAGTGTCTAGAGCTCCCTCTGACGGCGCTTTTACTCAGCCTTCCTCGAGTGCATTTCTACGGCCGCCTGTAGGACAGTGCCAGGGTGCCGTGATACGGCACTTTTATTCGCCGTTCGAGTGCAGTCCGGCGGCCTAGAAGCAGCGTACTCCAGCGCCGTCCAACGGCGATCAAGGAGTCGGGGGAAGGGGAAACAGCGATTGCGTATCGCTGAATGGGAATCGGAACCTGGGTCTTGAGGCAGAAGCTCTCACCAACTGTAAAAGTGGAAATGGAGAAAACTCGACAATTCTCAATGCACCAGAACGCATAGCGACGTCCACAGCAGATATTTCGATCCCATAGGAAAGCAAGCAGGGGGATTTCCATCCAGCAGAGAACTTCAAGCAGTCAAATGGGCCCCAGGAAGCTCTCCCGAGTAGCGCTCTGCTAGGCGAGTCGTCTCCTCAATTAACAAGAGGTAGTTTCGAAGGCATCAAAATGCCTTCGAAGATATAGCCTCGAAGTCATCCTTGCTGGCCTCCCAAAGATGCAAAGTGGGGGAAACGTTATGTCGAGGTGGAGAAAGCATGCTGAAAGAAAGGAGGCTGAATTCCTGGACACAATGGTTTGGTTTATGGGGGCCTAACGTCCCAAAGCGATTCAGGCTATGAGAGACGCCGTAGTGGAGGGCTCCGAAAATTTCGACCACCTGGGGTTCTTTAACGTGCACTGACATCGCACAGCACACGGGCCTCTAGAGCTTCGCCTCCATCTTTTTTTTTGTTTTTTTTTGGGGGGGGGAAATAAAATGACGCAGTATATGTCTCATATATCGTTGAACACCAGAACCGCGCCGTAAGGGAAGGGAAAAGGAGGGAGTGAAAGAAGAAAGGAAGAGAAGAGAAAGGTGCCGTAGTGGAGGGCTCCGGAATAATTTCGACCACCTGGGGATCTTTAACGTGCGCTGGCATCGCACAGCACACGGGCGCCTTAGCGTTTTTCCTCCATAAAAACGCAGCCGCCGTGGTCGGGTTCGAACCCGGGAACTCCGGATCAGTAGTCGAGTCGCCTCCATCGAAATTCGACCGCCGCAGCCGGGATCGAACCCGCGTCTTTCGGGCCAGCAGCCGAACGCCATAACCACTCAGCCACGGAGGCTGCGTCCCTGGACATAAAGGTTCACAAACCTAGCACGTGCTTTGAAAACCCTACTTAGACCTTTCATCTCTTCAATTATCAGCGGGGCGGTGGTTCAAGGTAAGCGAGCACCGGGGTGTGACCGGGAGCGGCTCGAAAACACAGAAACGGCAGTGCTGCTGTCGTGGCGTTGATTGAGCACTGTCGGACAGCGCTCTTGTACACTGTTGCTGCGCTATCGGACCGCACTCGAAGGCTGAATCAAAGCGCTGCTGGAAGGCACTCGAAGGGTTTAAAAAAAAGCGCTGTCGGAGGGCACTATAGACGCTGTCAAAGGAAGGGAAAACAACGCCGTAGTTTGGGATTCAATCTGACAGCTAGGTATGCTTTATCGTCCGTCTTGCCCAGCTTAAAAATAAATTGCAAGCTGTTCTCAGAAAGGGGTTTAAAGCAATTTTGCGTCTGCGCACATTCCCCTGAGAAACAGTTTGTTCACGCGCATCTTCGTGACCCAGAGGCGGTTCCGCAAATGATTTGCTGCGCAAGAATATGCGCTAAAATGTTGACATCGTGACTGAACGGGTGCACAAAAAGAAGGGACATGAGTGGTTTCATTCTTTACAAGCGGTGGCAAAAAAGAAAAAAATTGTTTTGTCAGAAGTGGGATTCGAACCCACGCCCGGAAGACCGGACTGCGACCTGAACGCAGCGCCTTGGACCGCTCGGCCATCCTGACATGACCATCACCAGAGGCTAAACTGAAACCTATTGTTATGCTTTCGAGATGTGTGTGAGATCACTTTTTTATTATAGTAACGTTGCTTAAGACGGCGACGAAATTTACGAAATCTTATCCTGCAGCGATTGGAAGCCAGTAAATAAATTCGCTTCAAACGCACTACCGCACTGAAGTTTGCCTGCACTAGCCGCGATATAACCCGTCTTCAAGATTCTTAAAGCGAAAACTTTACTACTCCCCTCTGTAGCTTTTTCGCCGTGCGCGTGGGTTTGACCTTGAACCAAGGAGAAACCACGTGACAGCTATGACGTCACTCAGCCACCACCGCCGCCGCCGCCACCGAAACCGAGTGTTCGCCTTTGTTTCCTTAGGCCGTCGGCGTTCATTGTGATCATTGGCGTTGGCGTTAACGCTCTAGGCGACGACGATTTTGAGGAATGGAAGAGCGCATAACTGGCTCCCTGGGATAGTGGACGCCTCAATCACGCTTTTAGGCACGAGGCGCTGGTCAGAGAGAGATGTGGCCTGCATGCATTAGCGCTGGCAACGTTGTGGCAGACCCGCGCCACTTCAGCAATAGTCCGCAGCGTTCATTGGGTGACCAACCTATCGCGATCAACCATTAGTTTAACCGAGCCCTGGCAGGGTGGGCGCGCTGGCTATCCAGTGGGCGGTACGCACTCAACGTTAAAGACGCCACGCCGCGTCTACTTGTCCGATACACCACAGCTTTCGCTCTCTAACCGGGTTGAGCAGTAGCTAAACTGCAGCTAATTTTGTCCGTTCAGTGTATCCACTGAGATGCTAGACACATTTTTAATGCATGAAGGGGCTTCTGAGTCTAACTGTGTACGTAGTGGACTAACGTCGTTTATAATGCACAGAAAGCAGTATTGAATTTTTTGCCCCTTGTGTACGAAATCGCCAAAAGGAGTGACACTGGTGCGGTGGGACACGTGAAACGCGTGCACACTCGACAAATGGAACATAGGAATCCATGCATGCTTCACTGAAGGAACCCCGGAGGCGGCGTACAAAATGAAAGGCCGATAGTAATGCGAGTGATCAACGATATACTGTTGACACTCGTTGTAACAAAGGGGCTGGCCTGGCGTTTACTTCGTTATAGCCATAGCTTCGTTATAGCTCGCACTGAGCGAACTTCCAAGCGGAGTTGCCATTGCTTCGTTACGTCCATTATTTCTTTATAAACCGTCTCGTTATAACGAGATTCGGCTGTACCTGTTTCTCGAAATGATCGACGAAGTGTGGCGCAGTGCATAACGAGTTTGGTGATTGTTGCTTTGGTGGTGGGTTCAAGGTTAACCATTAAATGACGAGAATGCGTATTATTGCGTTTGACTGCGCGATGGTTGGCTTTTTGCTGATTTCTCTTCTTGCATGCTCTCTATATGCCTGCTCCGCAGTCATGGAAATGCGTACATACAGGCGTGATCGCTTCTTCGTAGCACTGTCTGTCGAACTCCAGATGGCTGCGCGTGTTTCGTGATGTACGCGACTGCGCTGAATTGGTGTCTGATATGCGACGTAGAGAACGAATCGCTTTCACTTCCAGAAGTCGACGTTGGAATCAAAGACAATACAATTGCTGAGGTGGAATAGAAACCCTCGAGGTTCGACATGACGAATATCAGGGTGTTTTCTTGAGCGTCGGTTCGAACGGCGGAGGCGTTTGGTGGCGGCTTATTGCGCCCCTGTCTCCCACCCCCATGTCGTCATGATGACGAGGTGCGAGGCATGGGCGGCAGGCACGGTATGGTCACGTGATCGTGTTTGAGCGAGCGCGCTTCATCCGACGAATGCAAACGTAGCGCGAGGCGGACAGGACGACACCGACGACGACTACGCGAAATCGCGGAACCAGGGTGTGACAGATACGGTGATGATGATGATGATAATAATAATAGTAATAATAATAATAATAATAATAATAATAATAATAATAATAATAATAATAATAATAATAATAATAATAATAGATTTTTGGGGGAAAGGAAATGCCGCAGTATCTGTCTCATTTATTGTTGGACACCTGAACCGCACCGTAAGGGAAGGAATAAAGAATGGAGTGAAAGAAGAAAGGAAGAAAGGCGCCGTAGTGGAGGGCTCCGGAATAATTTCGACCACCTGGGAATTAAATGGGGCCACTTCAGCAAGTAGTGTTGCAGTGCAGCAACTGAGCGGTGCGCCCGCCACAGGAGCCCCAGCCCCAAAACCACGTGCCCATGTGTTCGGCCACCCTGCACATTCTAGAGATCGTCTACATGGATAACTTTTTCAGTGAGCAGCGGGACGGGTGAAAGCCACAGTTTTTGTTCACGACATAGAATACCAACGGCGACGCTGGAAAAAATTACGGGGCAGAGCACTGCTTTGAAGTCCATTTTATGCAGTGCCCCCGTGTAGAGGTATGTGCTCTGGATACGGAAAGTCGGCAGGTGCGGAACAACCTTAGCTCCTGCACACATGGGGTATGCCAGAAAAATAAGGTAGCAAGAACCCTGACTTGCATCGAGTGATAAACTACAACAGATGCGGGCTGAAGTACGGTGGAACCGCAGGTACGGAAGTAATAACGTACCAAGAATAGCAGAGGCACAGCTCACTTAACGTTATTTCCTTCGATTCCACCCAACTAGAAAAACAGAACAAAAGAGGAAGTACAACTTACAATTGCAATTTTATTTTCGATATAGCAGTCAGTTCAGATCGTAGAACTTAGTTTCTTTCATTTAACGATTTAGTAGCGTGGCCCTGAGAAATAAAAGAACAAAATGAAAACTGTAAGCCTGCTATAAATTTTCTGTACCACCTCATTGGCACGTCTGTCTGTCTGTTGCTACCAGGAAGAAAGAAAAGGAAAGTGCACAGGCCTGCTCACTGGCTCAAGCCGAGCCACAATTGCTACCACGTGCAGATAGTAGTAGAGTTGAAAGAAAGACTGGATAGTATAGACGCGCTAAAGACAAGGCCGATCCCGGAGGTAGTGCAATACCGGGCCCACCGGTGGCGGGAGTGAAGCATCCTTCAAACTCTCCGCAACATTTCCAAAAAAAAGTCCAACTTAGACCCGTAACAGATACTCTACGGGATGCTGACATTCGCCTCACTGGCACGAGTACACGAACTCGAAACGGGCAAAAACAAACTCGCCGATGTGGCATCTTGCTACTGATCTCAACAGCGCATGCCTCGCATGTCCCTTCTTATGTGCCACCCTTCTTTGCAGATATCAACGAAAGGTACACCGCATTTTCAACGAGTCTTAACTGTTTTGTGGGCATGGGCATGCAGTACTCAAGCTATAGATGAACAACCGTTATGCGGATATCTTCCTGAGAACCGCAACGGAAAATTTGCGCGATATTGGACAGCGATATAGCAGGCGCCAGTCTTGGATGGAGGTATATATAGCGCCGTAAAAGGCTCTTTCTCCTCTACTTTTAAACTCTGCGCTGCTGTTTACTGAGTACAGTCAAAATTGCATCGCTTCGCTCCCCATTCAGTAGCTCTCAAAACGGTGGGAGTCAGTGCGCACACGTTTTACAAAGGTGGTAAAATTGGAATAAAAAAAAAGAATGAATTGATTTCGCTTGCATTTCAACAGGCGGTAAAACACTTCTAAGCACTTGGTTGGAATATACTTGTTGAGCGGTAGCTTGGAGTCCCTGCACAGCCGAAAACAGTAACATCTTGTTACGCATTCAGATGAGAAACGACTCTATAGGACGTTGCCGTGACTCAGAGCATGTGTGCGAGCGGTATTCGTGGCTCTGGTTGTGTGCGAGATCTCCCGATGTACACAACTCTCTGTCTTTACATTAGTCTCACATCAATATATTTACTCGCATCCTATTTGCTCGCGTATAGGCCGAGATTGTTTTTTGGCAATCCCGTTCAGAAGTCGACCAATACGCGAATCGCAGCGAAGGTGATGTGTAAACCCAGTAGCAATCTCATAAAAGGAAAGGAGCCCGACACTACTGCAGAAAGTCCTCCGTTCTGGCTGCCGTCGAGGCTTGTAAAACTACGGCACCTCCTGCCACCATTGCAGCGCAAATGTGTCACGCCCCCTTCTTTTTCAAGAGAGCCGGGCAAATAGATTATAATAATAATAATAATTGGTTTTTTGTGGAAAGGAAATGGCGCAGTATCTCTCTCATATATCGTTGGACACCTGAATCGGGGCCGATCGGGGTCAGTCCAGCTAGACTCATGATTGACTGATTCGCCTAGGCGAGGTTACACGCGAACGTGAACAACGAACAAGGCCCGTGATTAGCCGACGCCTCGGACGCCGTAGCGTCGGGCGCAGTGATTGGCAGGCCCGCACAGCATAAAGCATATCCTCTCTCGCCGACAGCTGTGGGAACTTGAACCCTCACTGGCTGACATCAGGGACCATATTCTGTTACAGCTAGTCCATTTCCTTTGCACTTCATTTGGCCCTCTTAACACTCGTCGCTGCTTCCGGTGACGTACCGCAGGAACTGACGTCACGCTGGTCGTGGCAAGAAGCCGCCCAAGAGGCCACTTATTTTTCCTTGCATAACGCGTACCATGCGGCGACGACTTGTTGAACACGACCGAGTAGCTTTTCGGCACTAATTATGTCTCTAGTAAAGAAATGTTCGCCGATTGGGCGAGGTATTGGCGGAGCCCTGTCCCTGCAACTGGGCCGGGCCAGATTCGGCAAAAGGAGGGTGGCTGTAGTGGCGACGTCGCGTTAATTCATACCGGCCGTGCTTGATTGGTTGTTTTCTTACCCGCCTCCTCTCGTTGCTGTCGTCAGGACCGACTTCATGGCAAAGTGAAGTGAAAACGAAATGATATTTTTTTTAAATATAAGGGCCCAGCTTTCGTTTCCCAATGTGACGTCAGAGCGTGACCGCAAACAAGCTAGACCACATGTGATCTATTTGGGCCCTATGTATTCATCCCGCACACTTTCATCCGCTGCTTTGATTGGCCGTTTCAGGAGGTATATGAGGCGTGGAAGCGCTTTATTAAACGATAGAGGAATAGAATCGGAGTGTAATGGGGAATCCTTCCGCCGCTGGCATGGTGAATGTGAGCTTGTATTTAGCTGTGCAACGACGTGACGAGTTGTACTGCCGTGATGCGCCAGTCAGCGTTGCGGTCGATACAATAGGTAATTGGTTTGTGGTGCATGTGAAGGCTTCACTTCTTTCCGAGTCTACAGACAGACTGACGCCGGCATTTACGCATTCTGACACTGGTTCCTATTTCGCATAAAAGCGGATTCACACTCGTAAAGAAACAATTATTACTCCTGTATTGCTGCTGATAACCACTTCCTATTTTAATGCGTTTGCTGCGCCACTTCCTATTTTACTGATACGATTATATACATTCTGAATTAATCGTCTCTCTTCTACAGTTGTTTCCGCTCGGTTTTCTCGGTCTTTCTCTGCACCTGTGCTCTGCACCTGTACTCTGCACCCGCGCTCCTTTGTGGAAGCCGAACATCGTCAAACGGGCCGCCTTATCTTACACAGCTAGCGCTGTAATGCAGGGACTTCGGTGGGGGCCCACGTCACCAATACAGGTAAGCCTAAGGCGCAAGCTTACCTGCACCATCATCATCAGCCTGACTACGCCCACAGCAGGGCAAAGGCCTGTCCCATGCCCGTATGACAGGGAACAAACTTTTTGCACAAAGTTGCAAATTTAATTGTTATTTCGCTACTAAATTTGAGGATGGCTTTTCGATAGTGTACGCCCAGAAGAAAACTATTTAACACCCACAGAAAAAACTGTGCTAAGTCACACATACGTATGAAGTAATCAATAAATTTAAATGAATGTGGAAACTTTGCTCCCTCTTTTATTGCTGGCGACTGTACAAGCGCAGACGATTGCCTCGAAATATACATTGGCCCTAAGGGAGCTCCGTTAAGCGGAGCCCAAAAAGAAGGTGCCTTACTGTTCGAAGGAATAGTATACAGAATTTAATGCAGTAAATGGTATTCTGCGCGTAGCGCGGATTAACCTGAATGCTTTCCTGCTTAATCCCCGACGGATAATCCCGGTCATTTCATCTTGGTCACAAACGCTGCAGCGCCTGTCCAGTTGCGTAAGACTGCTCGCTTTCAGTCGGAGCTAGGGATTATCCTCGATGGACCAGGGGCAGCTGCACGGGGCTTCACGGAAGGATCCACAACGTGCTGCCAGTCTTCCGTGCAAGGCGCCATCCACTGCGACTCTTCTTGGACAGCATTTGGTTTGAACCTTGCTGCGACGTTCTGAGAAGACAAACAAAATAAAGCACCAAATGCACTCGGGAAAGCTTAGTTGTTGTCATGGCCATTACACCACTGCTACTATAGCATGATGGTCTGGGCCAGCGCCACGCGCGTATTAGAGCCTATGTTAGCAACACTATATTTCGCCCGATGCAAGCAGCTAATGAGACAGATGGGTGCATGATGAGGAAAACGCAAAAATGACCCTCGTAAGTTCATCTGACCCAGGAGGTCTTACGGTGTAATTGGATGCTACACATGTCGGAATCTATAGCGGAGGCTTGGAACGGATATATACTCTGAACAAACCAAAACGTGTAACTCACTGATATGGAGGGGATATGGGGATACAAAGGCGCTCATTTTTTTACGCTCAACAAGATCATGAATGGGACTATAGATTAAATATAGGCACTACCCAAGCAGCACATGTAGTCGGCCCAATATTGGTAATGTATTGGGAAAGACCGGTCTACAAAGGGCCAGAGTATCAATGTATATCGCCATTGATATACATGGCGATAAATATATAGATTCGAACTGTAAGGATGTAGTACATAAAGAGATGGAAAAGCATAATATGGGACTCGTTATAGATGTACACGAACACCTGGGTGACTGTAACGCGGCCAGTTACGGACAGCTGCTCAAGTCCAGCTTTCTCGGCCAAAAATTTTGAAAATTGGAAAATTGCAAGACACTGTTAAAGAAATATTGAAGGTAATGGTCCATTATTCTGATACGTAGGAAAATCTTTCCTTTAAAGTGTTTCTAGTGATCGCATCGAACAGTTAAGACTGCCTTAGAAAACCAATGGGGAGCGGTTTTGACGATAGCAAAAACGTGGATAGAAAAAAAATACAAGACTGCCCTTGACTGATCCGCAGATATATTGATTGTTATAGTTAAACCTTAGGTGATATGAGAAAGTTGCGTTCATAAATGGTTTCCCGCTCAAAAATGCCTTTGTTTAGAATTGCTGGGTATGAACATTAATGGCCCCTGGAATGCGGAAGACGAGCAGGTCTTCTTTGTTGGATGGGTCCATGTCGTCTTGTTTAGAAGTGTGTATACAAGTCGAGACTCGAGTTAGAAAGAAACCAAAAGCGTACAAGCTAGCAAAGAAACTATTAACAAACAGAAATGTACAAAGAAATGACTGCTCCATTCCGGGTCACGCGGCCCGCTTGAAAATCTTCAGCAGTTTTGAAAGCGCGTACGGTTTCGAATAGACGAATGAATTCGAAAAAAACATTCAGCCAACAATATTTCTAATTTACTTTTAAGATCAGTTGCAGCCCTCTTTCACCTCCTCATATATATTTTTGAAGCGTAGCCCCAGCACTGCAAGGCAGTGGTGGCACTTGGCGTCAAGGACACAGTTGAAGTTGTTGATGACAAACAATTTATTGAATAAAGAGCTTTGCGCCCCCAGAACTGGGAGGGGCCCTTAGTCTAGGGCTCCTACGGCCTTAGCTGTCTGCTGCACCCCGTGAACCAGCTGTCTTTGAGACTCTAGGCTTAGGCTTTTCTATATATGCTTGAATGCTCCACTTTAAAAAGTGACAAGTCTCAGTGGCGAATTTGGGGGCTTTTCGAAGGGAAGGATTTGAGATTCACAAAACCTGTCCACTCCAGATGAAAGTACGAGAAAAAAATACAAAAAAGGCAGGCATTTCTTTAGTAGGGGCACAAGAAGAGGGAAAAAAGGGGGGGGGGGGGCGGAATGGATCTTTCACTGTTATTTTTTGGCCGCAAAAGAGGTTAAGGGGGGATTTTTTAATTTTTCGTCCGTACACGCATTCCTAAGAATATCCCCCCCCCCCCGCCCCCCATTCTCTTTTACCTTCCCTTAGAGCAATAGGATTCGGCATAAAGCTCCTGCATTATCTCCACTTCGCACCCTTCTGAAAATTGCTGAACTTTACCTCGAATGCCCGGATGCCATCACAGAAAAGATTAAAGCCGATTAAAATCAAGTGAATACATGCATAGGTAAACCGTAGCTGTTTAATTTCCATGTGGTGTTATATTACTATGAGGCATGACTATGCACACTTTGTAGAAACACAGTACACCTTACATGACGGTACTTGTAAGTGCTCAGTCATGCTACTTTGCAGAATGGCTACGAGTCCTGACACGATAGTTTTCGTCGTTCACATGACTACACATGCTAGCGTACACCTGTTGTGACCTCTTACACCTGCGTTTTGACATCATCCGAATTCCGTGCCATGGACAGTGACGGACACCGGCTTCTGTGCCAATGGTACATATGCCCTGAAATGCATGTGACAATTCAATCTCGGCCATCCTGGTGGAACGCGCGAAGAGAAGCACAACGTCAGATATGTTTCAGGCTTTACCGGACTGAGTCAAATGGAGAATAAAGATGACACAGTCGAGAGCGGGATAAGGACTGCACTTCACGTTTCCAGCGCTTCCAACATATTTCAGCCAACCTGAGTGATCCATTGCTCAATACCGTGGATTTTAGCTACTTAACATTCCCATGGAATATCCGGTGGTGTAAATCAAGGCTTTGTGAGGTGTCAATGACGCTTCTGCGATGCAGAATCCCTCGCTTAAATTTGTACTTATGCAGATGTGGGTTGGCTGAGACAAACCTTAGTGTATCATGTGGGCAAGTTTAAACAATAGATCAATTTCTCCTCTCTTGCCGCCGGTTCGCAGTTCAAGGAAAGCAGTATTTGGAGGTCCCTCTTTCCAGGTTAGGACTCCCACTGTCTCTTCCAGTTATTCTCTCGTTCGGTGCGAGCGCAAAGGGATTCCCGTTAATCAGTGTCTGCGGCTACCTTCATGATTACATAAGTGCAACTGATCGATTACCTTGTTAGCTGTATAAAAAATTTTGTTTCATGACCCGCCGCGGTGGCTCAGTGGTTAGGGCGCTCGACTACTGATCCGTTGTTCCCGGGTTCGAACCCGACCGCGGCGGCTGCGTTTTTATGGAGGAAAAACGCTAAGGCGCCCGTGTGCTGTGCGATGTCAGTGCACGTTAAAGATCCCCAGGTGGTCGAAATTATTCCGGAGCCCTCCACTACGGCACCTCTCTATTCTTCCTTTCTTCTTTAACTCCCTCCTTTATCCCTTCCCTTACGGCGCAGTTCAGGTGTCCAACGATATGAGACAGATACTGCGCCATTTCCTTCCCCCCAAAACCAATTATTGTCCAAAAATTCTGGATTCTATTCCTGGTAAATAATATTTCTTTAATTCGTTTGACTGTTCCAATTTTTATATTGATTTAGTCTTCTCACGCCTATTTTACCTCATTGGGATTGTCTACTGAACCTTGGCCAATCCCCCTGCGTGGGTATGTGCCATGCTTACTATGGAGAAGAAGAAGAAGACTGTACTTCCGGAACGCAGGAAATTGACCTTCGCGCGCAGCGCCCTCCAGTCATCCATGATCCTGAATTTTCCTTTTTAATTACTATTTTCCTGACAGATGAGCGTTCGCAAAACGAACGAAATTTCGCGTCTCCGAATTTCTACCGAAGAAATATACGCGGCATTAAACTCGGTGCTCCAAGTAACTGCGCTCCACGCGCGGTTCGATTTTCAAGAAATTAACGGGCGTTTAACTGAAAAGGAGTCACCGGCGCCCTAGGTGGTTCGTAGAGTGATATCGCCACATATAGTCTATCGCTGCAGCCGATCACGCCTCGTGTTAAACTGCAGCATACTATCGCGCTGTGCATTGCACATCGTCTTCTTCATCAACTAATAGCCTTATACTACTATCGAACTAATACCGTCGCTAGACGTGCCGACGACCTAGTAAGGCAAAACAATGAGCCTAGAGAACCTGAGACACCTACCGAGCTGCGCTCAAATTTCTCATTATGGAGTATCTTCCTTACAAAACTGGTCTATATACAGTCTATAGACTACTTATAGACTCTATTGACTTTCTATCGATATTTACTCTTGTCTCTTCATAGTCTATAGACAAAAGTCTACTAAAAGTGTATGGCCATAAATATATAGATTCTCTATAGACTGTCCAGAGGATTCGTATTGCCTATAGACTGTTCTCTATGATTTGTTTATATAGAGCCCATAGACTTTATAGACAGAAGCCTGTGGACAGTCTATGGACTGTCTAAAGAAATTTCTGTGGGGGCTAATCGTCCTTATAACCTTTTGCAGCTCTGGTGGACGGTCGTTGCAGCGCTAGGAAGGACGTCGCTCCCCATGGCACACTCCAGGAACGTCTCGGCGGCTCACCCTGGCCGCCGGAATTTTATTAGACAATTAAGCTGAGTAACATTAGTCAGAGTACCGCATGATTGCAAAAAATGTGTCGTTTATTTAGCGCAGCTGCGCTTTCCCGCTTTTTCTTAAAAACCTTGGTTCAAGTTATGCGACGCACTTTGTATATTTTACATAGTGGCCGTGCCATAGGAATGCCATGGACCCCACAATATTCACGCGCTGTGGTTGCTCTATCCACTGCTCCATTGCACAGGGTTAATGCTGAGGGGAGTGCCTAGATATATCTGGTAGGCGCCGCAGTAAATGCAATGCTATCCAGGAGTTCTGGTCTGCCTTTGTAACTGCTATGCCAGAAGCGTAGTCATATCTTCCAACTTACCACATTGCAGTGAAACTACACAAAAGCCTTGCTGCTTAATCGTTCCTCAAATGCCCGCAAAAATCTGCGATCTAGTGGAGCGCACGGCAATATTCTATAGACTCTATCGGCCGATGTAGCTCATTTTGTGAGAGCGTTAGACTGAAGATCTAAAGGTCCCTGGTGCGATCCCGGATTTCGGCAGGTGATTTTTTTTATCAGTCAAATAACATGAATTCCAGTCACTACGCAGCTTGCCTTTTCAATGTGGCAAATTTTCCGGTTCGGCAGGTACGCCATTCGTATCCTGCGAAACCCAGAAAAAAATCACATATCTGTTCATTCCAATAAAGCTTAAATAGAACCGTTTCAGTTACATTACGAACAGCGAGGGTGCGAGCGGGCATCCTTGCCGGACGAAGGATGGAATTGCTTTTTTCATGTTTACCTTTTGTTAACTTTAATGCTGACACAACATCCACATAAACTTTTTCTCTCTATCAAGACAACTGCGGCCACGTTGATGTTACCTAAAATACATCATGGCCCACCGTGTGCAATAGTCTTCCGAGGTACTAGAAAGGACTATTAGATCTCTAGCATGTATCATATTGCGCAGCATTCCAATGTATGCTTCTGGCTATGTGTAATGTGTACATCGATGTCTTCTTTTTGGTGACATCGGCAAGGGCAGCAGAAGTTGCAACAGAATCAAGCCTTCGTCATCCAACGAGATGTGGTTGCTTCCGAGGAAGTGTGAGGACGTTTCCCTTCGAAATCAATCAATCAGTCTTTCAACATCGTGATTTTGAAATAAAGATCGTAGTGGTATTGTGTGAATGAACTAAATATCATAGTAAGAACTGGGATTCGAAGTTACGCCCGGAAGACCTGCAATTTTAACGCTGCGCGTTGGCCTACTCGGCCATTATGACAGCGCCAGCTGTTACAGGCATAACTGCCGAGTTTCGCTTTGGCGTTCGCGATCACGTGACCACAATTACAGGTGCGGAGCAGAAGAGAAGGAACAACAGGGAGGATGCCGGAACTCAATACGCCTCACGGCCAATCAACCACACGCGTGAGGCGCCGGCGCGAACAGACAGTACCTGTGTTTCAATGCGCCTCTCTACGTCCCTGCGTCCCAAAGTTCACGCTGGCCCACAGATAGAACATCAACGTCGACAGTTATTCAGCGCACACCCGCTCCGCCACATGGGGCTCAAATGGGTGCCTGCCCACTCCGGGAATCCCGGAAACGAGGCTGCCAACGCTTTTTAGCCCGAGGCTCTCTCAACCGGGCACCGGCGGCCTCCGATCTGGAGTTCTCACGGGAGCGCATGCATTCCTTCAGTGAACTGACGCAGGCCTGCAAAGCCGAGCGTCGGCTGTACCCCCCACCCCATCCCTCCCTCGACAATTATCATCAGACACTTTGGAGGCGGCTCCAAACACGCACCTCACCTTCCTTTGATATGACTGCGCTTTGATATGACTGCCATCCCTGCCCGGAATGTTCAAGCCACAATAGACCATGCCCTTGGCTCTTCGAACTACTGCGGGTTTGTCGTCCATCGCCCATCGAACACCATCACGGTAAACTTGTCATCCTTGATGGACGCCCAGAAACTTTGCGCAGTTACGCGGATCCCCCTGGATGACAGCAAGCATGTCCCGGTGCAAATATATTTTGCATCTGGTCCTGACACACTCCGCTGCATGGTTTATCATGTCGACAGCACGAGCCCTCCCGAGGAGGTGCGCGCCAATATTCGCTGCTCAACTCATGTTGTACTGCAAGCACGGCCTATGGGTCGCCGGGGCTCATACCTGCTCATCCTGCAAGGCCCGTTGACTCTCCCGAAGTACCTTACCTACTACGGTGCGATCGTCAAACCACAGCCCTTCCGACCTCGTCGTATTTTTTGCTATCACTGCCACAAAGAAGGACATATGCAAAATACCTGCCCTAATCCAGCAGCTGTGGCCGACATGAATGAACCAACAGCTCATTGTGCCCTGTGCAAATCGCCGGACCATGACATTCGCTCCCCCGCTTGTCCAAAGAAGAAGCAAGTGAAGAAGGTTCACAAGTCGCCTGCAAAAATGGATGTCCCTACAAGTAATCGCTTTGCAGCTCTCGCATGTGACGACAACGACTTCCCTGAACTTCCTTTATCTGAGCCTGCTGCTCACCATACGTCTCCTCGCCAGCGTACATATGCACAAGCGGCTCACCTTCCCGGATCAAATGGTACGCCCAAACGTCCAGTGCATCCATCACATGTGGATACTACAGATGAAGACACAGCTTTAGACAATGCAATCGCGGAGGCTCGCCGCCGACTAGACGAACTCACCCAGCGCCGGGAACAGCGTCGTTCTCAATCCTCTCGAAGAATTCTCATAACTCGGGAGCAATCATCAGAGGAATCACCTAGGGTAAGCACTGGCCCACAATCAGGTGCCGACCACCTGTTAGCCGTGACTACCCCGACAGTGGACAAGATATTAGCGCTGATGAAGCAGGTGACATCCCTCATCGTGGAAGCTCTTCGGCCTCGTCATGGATAGCGCATCATCATCGGTGGTGGTGCAGTGGAACTGTCGAGGTTTCGCTAATAAGGCCTCTGAAGTGAACATCCGCCTTCGCGACGGAAAGCTGAGGGCATGGGCGTTCCTACTGCAAGAGCATAATGCACTCCCACGCCTTTCAGTTTTCTGCGCATACCACTCACCATCTATCCCTGATCGCCGTTGCACCGCCTCCTCCCTCAGCCCAGGTAAATCTGCAATTTATATTCACAGTTCAGTTCCGCACACACCGCTCGACCTTTCACGGTGGTGCAACACACGTCAAGAGGTTGTCGCCCTTCTCGTAAAACCTGCACGCACACCCCTTATTCTAGTTTCTTTTTATAGTCGTCCTGGCTCCGCATCTCCCAATCTGGGATGGGTTCGTTTTCTACGTTCTACCAACTCGGGTATCCCTATTCTAGTTGGCGGTGACTTCAACGGCGCACACACTGCGTGGGGTTACCCATCGGATTCCTCAAGGGGTTCACACATCCAAGGGAGCTTTTCAGATCATTCCTTTCAACTTTTAAATCACCCGAATACTTCTACCCGCCCACGAGGTGGCCCGTATTCACCTGATTTGACTTGGTGGTTAGGCCCCGGTAACCCTCGTTGGGCTGTTGATTCTGATACTTGGGGTAGCGATCACAGCCCTATTTTTATCTCCCTCACGCCTACGCGTCTACGGAAAATACGCCGCACTGTACGAATAACATCATGGGATTCTGTACGCGCAGACAATCATTTATCTACATTCAACCCCTCTTCAGCATTATCTACTATATCTTATGTTCTCGCTACTCACACTATTACCACTACTGTAAATGAAGATGACCCAAACCCGGACATACATCTCTTGAATCTGTGGGCTCTTCGTCGCCAGGCGGATCTTTACGCTACTCGTCACCCCGATGACCCTTCGGCTCTTCCTACTCTTCACCGCGCTACCGCACGGGCGCGGCGCTATGCAAAGCGGCTAGGCAGGCAACGCTGGGCTGCATGGTGTGCCCGCCTGTCCTCTACGCAGGGCAATCGACATCTTTGGAGAGTGTTTCACGCCATGGAGCGCCCTTCTCAGGTTGCAGATTACACAGAGAGCATTCGCCTCGCGCTAAATGTGGATGAGGACACATTTGCACAACAAGCGGCCCGTCAATTTTTTCCAACCCATGACTGCACCGCTACGTCTCCACCTGACTTATCGGTAACAGAGCCCCCCGATGGGATTACTTCTGACCTCACCATGGCAGAGCTGCTGGCCTCCATTGACCGTTTAAAAACTACTACTACTCCCGGGCACGACGGCATACCTAACTCCTTATTCCGTAACTTGGAAGGGAGGGCTTTGGAAACCCTACTTGATACTTTTAACGAAGTGTGGCTTTCTGGCATCATGCCGGGAGACTGGAAGCATTCTATTGTGGTTCCAATCCCCAAGTCAGGTCAGCCTCCAGTATCTCTCTCGGCCCTTCGTCCAATTTCCCTTACCCCTACCATCTGCAAGCTTTATGAAAACATTCTAGCCGCACGCTTATCATGGTGGCTGGAATCCCATGATTGTTACCCAGATTCCCAAATTGGTTTCCGCCCACATATTGGAACGGAGGACGGCCTTGCTACTTTGGCTGCTGACGTGCTTGACCACTCTCCACAGAGTCACCTTGTACGAACCGTTATCGCTACAGACATAACAAAGGCATATGATAACATCCTTCACTCTGCCATTCTTGCCTCCCTTCAAACTCTTGGTCTCCCTCACCGGTTCCTCCTCTCCATTCACGCCTTTTTAGCAAATCGAACCTTCAGCGTGCGTGTCCACGGAAAGCCCTTTGGTAATTTCACTTCCAATAGAGGAGTGCCGCAGGGCTCCGTTCTCGCCCCCACATTATTTAATGTGGCTCTAATTCCTCTGGTTCGAGCCCTAGAGACCATCCCTTCTATCCGCGTGCTTGCATATGCCGATGATATCACCTTGTGGTGCTGTCATCCAGATGCGTCTATTCATCAGTCGGTCCTTCAACACGCGCTGGATGTATTGACATCTCGCCTCCCACCTTTGGGTCTAACACTCTCTCCTACTAAATCATGTTTCATTCGAATTGGAAATAAAGCCGCCTTACGGAAAGCTCCCCCTTTAAATTTTACGGTACATAATTCTCTGATTCCTCAGGTAGAAACTGTTCGTATTCTTGGTCTTCTCCTCCATACATCTGGGACTGGCACCCCGTGGCTGACAGCCACCCGTAAATCGGCTCACGCTACTCTAGGTCTGATTCGTCGCATAGCTATGCGCTCTGGTGGCGCACGTGCTCATACGGCCCGCCAGCTTGTGCGCTCTATCCTTCAGCCACGGATAGTATATCAGGCTCAATTTCAACGTCTCACCCGCCGACAGTGGGACTCCCTTGAAGCTATCAATCGTGAGGCTATGCGCGTCATAACGTATCTGCCTCGTTTAACACCCATACCTGTGCTACAGGAGTTCGCCCAACTTAATACACTCAGTGAAATCATCGACCAACGGGTGGCAAATAGAGCTCGAAAACAGTCTCTCAAACTTCATCGTTTAAAGACACTTCCACCGTGGTCCTATTGCCAGCTCACTGACAATCGCCCCACTGTTTCCCCGTCGGTATCAGCAGCGTATCTGCCTGAAGGGTGCATATTATACACGGATGCATCTCATTCTGCAGAGAGGGGAGTTACTGCTGTGTATAGTCCATCTCATCCGCATCTCAACTCTCGCGCGACGTATACTGCGGATACGTGCACTCCCCTGGCATTAGAACTTCAAGCCATTTACAATGCCATTGCTTCCCTTCCGCTCGTTCCAACATTCAATACAGTTCACATTTACACCGACTCCCGCGCCGCCCTTAAACAGCTGAAGGCTGTTCGACGAACGTTCCAGATTTCACAATCTATTCATGTGCTCTGCGCAAAGTATCCATGTCCTGTGCGCATACACTGGATTCGCGGCCATGCCCAGGATCCACATAACATTCAAGCGGATGCTATGACTCATCTTCATACATTAGACGATCCGCCACCTTCCCCTCTTCCCCCAGATCCGTTCCTGTCCCACGTTTCCGATTCCGAAGTTCTGCGCCAGCGAACACGCGCTCTAATTCCTCCGTGTTCGCACCCTCTCCCCCGTAGTCTTACTCGGCAGGAGGAGGTATCCGTGCGCCGGATTCGGGCAGGGGCGGCTCTGACACCATCTGTCCGTCATCGGTGGCGTGCCAAAGATCTGCCACTACCTGACAGGTGCCCTCACTGTGGCGCTGCACCGGACATATGTGATGTGCGGCACTTGTTGTGGACGTGCCCAGCGACGGCTGCTATCAGAAAACGGCTCCTCAGGGAGGTGGGCCTGCGGTGGAACCGCGAAAGTGACTTCGTGAAGTGGACAATGGACAACCGTTTCATTAACAACCTCTGCGACTACCTCAGCGCAACGGTTCTTCACTCCTTCTTTTAACTTTCAATCCCGTGCATTCCTTCCCCCCTTTCCTTTTTCAACTTATGCCTCATGGCACACTTCTCGAATACAAAAAAAAAAAAACCTCACCTTCCCCTTATATGCGCTCGCGCCATCACCAAGTCCCCACAAACCCCTCCTTTACCCTCTGCCACCCTTCTCAGCCACTCTCGATCATATCCTTAACGTCTGCCCGGCGGGTCTTGCCCCGCGGGAACTGGAGCACCTTACCACTTGGAAGGCATGGGAGACCCTACTGCGGTCCGAGGCCCCGGCCAAGCAAGCCATCGCCACAGGCCGGGCTGCCAGCGTCATGAGCCTCCGGGACATGAACGTTTGAGTGCAGTGGGGCCGTGCGAGGGCCCAAGGACCTGCACGTCATAAACTTCCTTGTGTTTAATAAAGTTTCCACCACCACCACCACCAGCACCACCGCCGCTTAGTGAAGCAGCGCAGGAGTATGGCGGACTCATCCACAACCACATGCGAGGAAGAACTGCGCCGTGCAGAACCACGTGCCCGCGACGCAGCCAGAGACCGAGGGAACGCGCAGCCTAACAAAGGGGACAAAGTTCGGCACCATTCAAGAGGAGGTCGCAAGAAGAACCCAGTGCTCGCGACGTCGCACACAAACACGCGAAACGGCAGGGCCAGAACTGCGTGCCCCAAGTCCAGGATTCTTGGACATCAATTTTAACTGTGACGCAGTTGTGCAACATTGAAAGGGACTGTTATGCGAATATCGAAGGTAATGGTCCGTTCTTCTGATGCGTAGGAAAATATTTCTCTTAAAGTTTGTCTACCCCCCACGTCAAGCGGTTAATTGAGACTGCCATAAAAAAAAAAAAACAATGGAGAACGTTTTTGGCGTCAGCAAAAACGTTAACAAAAAGAAATGCAAGCGTGGTCAGGCTGGATCTTCGGATATATTGCTTTTTTTTTTAGTAGAATCTTATATGAAAAAAAAAATTGCATTACGTTAAAATTTCATGCAGACGATGTGATACCACGTTCCGAAAAAAAAAATATCATCCTCATTTGCCAAATCAAAGGACCTGCGTAGTCGATCACAGAGCGTAGGCTCTGTTCAGATATAACACCGTGTGGCTTTTTGCGAAAGGCAAATGAAGAGACTCAACATCAAAATTAATAGCAAAACCTGCAGTGTGGTATACAGAAGAAGAATGAAGGTTATAAACCTCTCTTGAAGTTCCATCAAGGTCAGGAGTTTTTTTATGGATACAGGTGGTGAATGGCTAGGCGACTCTTTTGCTTAGTGAGATGTTCAGTTAGATCTACTGGTTTGTCTTCAGACAAAGTTCATCAAGGGAGATGAAATGCCTTAGAACTACGGCGTTGTCAGCTGCGGTTGGGCCATTAAACAACATCTGACAATAGTGCCTAGCACGGTGATTATTTCTCATGTAGAGTTCACGTATCTGCCATTGGACACAGCGTCTGAAACTAGCTCATCAAGTGCTCACCAAGTAAAACTTGCCTTGTCGGGTTGTCACAGAGCAAAGCTCGATTGGTGCGAGGTCGAACTTGAGCGCCCCAACATAGGTTTGCACTTTATGACTCCGCAACTCACACTAGCTATATCGTCCGCATACAATGAAGACGTTTAAGGCTCTAGTTCATATAGGTTGCACAGACTCTTTATAAGCGCCTTTTCCTCAAACGTTTTATAGAGTTACTGTACGTTACCCTTTTCTGCAGCATTGGACCAGGCGAAAGAAATGCCTTAGTCGTTGCGTACAGGGCGGAAGTCTCAGCTGCACCTGGGTGTCAGGCTGATCGGTCTTGTAGTGGATAAAAACAAAAAAAAACAGCGTCTAGATTGCCCTTCGACTTCGCCTTTATTAAGCCTTCGAGTGCCGTTAGACGGCGCGGCTATAGGGCAGTGTCTAGAGCTCCCTCTGACGGCGCTTTTACTCAGCCTTCCTCGAGTGCAGGGGGGGGGGGGGGGGGGGGGGAACAGCGATTGTGTATCGCTGATCTTGAGGCAGAAGCTCTCACCAACTGTAAAAGTGGAAATGGAGAAAACTCGACAATTTCCAATGCACCAGAACGCATAGCGACGTCCGCCGCAGATATTTCGATCCCATAGGAAAGCAAGCAGGGGGATTTCCATCCAGCAGAGAACTTCAAGCAGTCAAATGGGCCCCAGGAAGCTCTCCCGAGTAGCGCTCTGCTAGGCGAGTCGTCTCCTCAATTAACAAGAGGTAGTTTCGAAGGCATCAAAGTGCCTTCGAAGATATAGCCCCGAAGTCATCCTTGCTGGCCTCCCAAAGATGCAAAGTGGGGGAAACGTTATGTCGAGGTGAAGAAAGTGTGCTGAAAGAAAGGAGGCTGAATTCCTGGACATAAAGGTTTGGTTTATGGGGGTTTAACGTCCCAAAGCGACTCAGGCTATGAGAGACGCCGTAGTGGAGGGCTCCGGAATAATTTACACAACCTGGGGTTCCTTAACGTGCACTGACATCGAACAGCACACGGGCCTCTAGAATTTCGCCTCCATCGAAATTCGACCGCCGCAGCCGGGATCGAACCCGCGTCTTTTGGGCCACCAGCCGAACGCTATAACCACTCATCCACCGAGGCTGCGTCCCTGGACATAAAGGTTCACAAACCTAGCACGTGCTTTGAAAGCCCTACTTAGACCTTTCATCTCTTCAATTATCAGCGGGGCGGTGGTTCAAGGTAAGCGAGCACCGGGGTGTGACCGGGAGCGGTTCGAAAACACAGAAGCGGCAGTGCTGCTGTCGTGGCGTTGATTGAGCACTGTCGGACAGCGCTCTTGTACACTGTTGCTGCGCTATCGGACCGCACTCGAAGGCTGAATCAAAGCGCTGCTGGAAGGCACTCGAAGGGTTTAAAAAAAGCGCTGTCGGAGGGCACTATAGACGCTGTCAAAGGAAGGAAAAACAACGCAGTAGTTTGGGATTCAATCTGACAGCTAGGTATTCTTTATCGTCCGCCTTGCCCAGCTTAAAAATAAATTGCAAGACGTTCTCAAAAAGCTGTTTAAAGCAATTTTACGTCTGCGCAAACTGCCCTGAGAAACAGTTTGTTCACGCGTATCTTCGTGACCCACAGGCGGCTCCGCAAATGATTTGCTGCACAAGGATATGCGCTAACTTTGACATCCTGACAGAACAGGTGCACAAAAAGAAGGGACGTGAGCGGTTTCATTCTTTACAAGCGTAGGCAAAAAAGGAAAAAAAAAGCAGTGTCAGAAGTGGGATTCGAACCCACGCCCGGAAGACCGGACTGCGACCTGAACGCAGCGCCTTGGACCGCTCGGCCATCCTGACATGACTATCGCCAGAGGCTAAACTGAAGCCTATAGTTATGCTTTCGAAACGTGTGTGCGAGATCACTTATTTGTTATAGTAATGTTGGTTAAGACGGCAACGAAATTTACGAAATCTAATCCTGCTGCGATTGGAAGCCGGTAAATAAATTCGCTTTAAACGCACTACCGCACGGAAGTTTGCCTGCACTAGCCGCGATAGAAGCCGTCTTCAAGAATCTTAAAGCGAAAACTTTACTAATCCCCTCGGTAGCTCTTTCGCCGTGCGAGTTGGTTTGACCTTGGAGGAAGAAGAAACCACGTGACAGCTATGACGTCACTCAGCCACCACCACCGCCGCCGAAACCGAGCATTCGCCTTTGTTTCTGTATGCCGTAGGCGTTCATTGTGTTCACTGGCGTTGGCGTTGACGTTAACGTTCTAGACGACGACGTTTTGAGGAAATGAAGGGCGCATAACTGTCTCCCTGGGTCAGTGGACGCCTCAATCACGCTTTTAGATACGTGGTGGTGGTGAGAGGTATAGGTGGCCTGCATGTATTATCGCTGACAACGTTGTGGCAGAGAGAGAAACAACTTTATTGCCATAGATTGGCGGGATTTAGGGCAGGTGGGCTTGGTGTGGCCCCCAGGTGGGGGCGACTTCCTGGGCCCACGAAATGAGTGCCAGTTGGATGCTCTTGTCTGGCCTTTTGAGGAGTTCGTTCCATCCATCTTCGGAGGGAGCTGGCAGTAAGGTTCGAGGGGGCGGATTTCCCGCGCAACCCCAGAGGATGTGAGCCTGGGTGGCGATTTCTCCCTGGGAACAATTTTGGCAGACGGGGTCGTATTCCCCGTCTGTGATGAGTGAAAGTCTAGAATGGCTAAGGATAGAGTGTGTCTGCAACCTGCGGAGCAAGGTGGCTTGCGCTCGGTTCAAGTCGGGGTGTGGAGGCGGGAACTGGCGTCTCATCTCTCTGTAGAGGTTGGTAATTTCGGCAAAGGTCTGGGGAGCCTCGGCAAGAGCGTCTGGGTCCGTGGGGCCGGCCGCCCGGTTGGTTAGTCCTCGGGCTAGTCGGTCGACCCCTTCGTTTCCAGAGTTTCCCGCGTGGGCGGGTACCCAGACCAGGTTGATCTTATGGTCGGGAGTGCAGCCGCGAAGGATGCGTGCAGCGGGGTGGCAGATAAAACCTGCCGAGTAATTTTGTATTGCTCTTTTGGAGTCGCTGAGGACTGTGCGCGTACGTGGGTCAGCGATGGCCAGCACGATGGCGGTTTCTTCTGCCGCTGTCGGAGAGTGAGCTACTACTGTGGCGGCGGTGACGAGAGTAGACTGTGGCGTGGCTGCACAAGCCACGTATGTGTTTGCACTTTGCCGTGCAGCATCTACGTATATTGCGTGTTCGTCGGCAAGGTATGTGGCATCTAGTGCTTGGGCTTTCAGCTGACGGCGCGTATCATGGCGGCCAGGTAGCATGTTTTTGGAGATTGGTTTTATAACTAGGCGGCTATAGACCCCTATCGGAATGGGCGTCGTGGGGTGGACGTCGCCTATGGGGTTGATGTTGAGACGGTCAAGTATGAGCCGCCCGTGTTTAGTGCGGGAGAGGCGGTGGATTTGGGCGGTCTTGTGTGCCTCTATGAGTTCTGTGAGCGTGTTGTAGATGCCGAGTTGGAGGAGGTGCTGTGTGCTGGCGTACTGAGGTAGCCCCAGTGCCGCTTTGTAAGCTGAACGTATAATGCTGTTCACAGCTTCCTCGTCCTTCCGGCGGAGGTGATAGTAGGGGTAGGAGTAGACTATCCTGCTAATGAGGAAAGCTTGCGTGAGCCGACAGAGGTCATCCTCCTTCATACCTCTGCGGCGGGTGCTGATGCGGCGGATAAGGCCGTTGATCTGGTTGGCTGTGGTGCGGAGGCGCTGAATGGCCTCCGAGTTTTGCGTGTTGTTCTGTATTAACATACCCAGAACGCGAATAGTGCGGACCGGAGGTATGGGGTGTGTGTCGACTTGAAGCACAATAGGTTCTTGCGGGTCGGGGACAGGCAGGCGAGCTCGTCTGTCCCTGATGACTAGTAATTCGGACTTCGTGGAGGAGCATGTGAGCCCGTTCGCCTGTACAAAGGAGTGTACTTTATCGATTGCTGTTTGGAGGGAGTTTTGGATTTCCCCGTCAGAGCCAGAGTTGGTCCACAGGGTAATGTCGTCGGCATATATTGAGTGTTTAATGTGAGGTATCTTTTCCAGGAGCAGAGGGAGGCCTCTCATTGTAGTGTTGAAAAGGAACGGAGATAGGACTGCCCCTTGTGGTGTTCCTCGGGTGCCTAGTGTGATCTTCTCACTGTGGAGGTCTGCAATATGAAGTTCTGCTGTACGGTTATGAAGAAAGTCGGCGATGTAGTTGTAAGTGCGAGTGCCTACATTCATTTGTGAGAGGTTTGCCAGGATGGAAGCATGTGACACGTTGTCGAAAGCCTTGCTGACATCTAGGCTTAGGATGGTTCGTGTAGCTCGGATGGGTCTCGGATCGAGGATGTCGTGTTGGATTTGCCACATAATGTCTTGAGTGGAGAGGCCGGTTCTGAAGCCGATCATAGTGGGGGGGAAAAGGTCCTCTTGGTCTACGTGAGTGTGGAGTCTATTGAGTATGACGTGTTCCATGACCTTTCCCAGGCAGGACGTGAGCGAGATGGGCCGAAGGTTGCCCAGCTCGAGTCGTTTGCCTGGCTTAGGTATGAAAATCACTTTGGCATGCTTCCAAGTGTCTGGAAGGCGACCCTCATGCCAATGTTGGTTGAAGAGGTCCGTGAGTGCTTCGACGGACTGATCTTCGAGGTTACGAAGCATCTTGTTGGTTATGTGGTCGTCGCCAGCGGCCGCGGTGGTTTTAATCTGGTTGAGGGCGGCGCGGACTTCTCCTGCCGTGATGTCGGCGTCCATGTTGGTGTTCTGAGCACCCGTGTATCGTGAAGGGATGGGAATTTCAGTGGAAGTATTGATGTATTTGTATTTCAGGGTAGCGAGGAGTTCCTCATTTGTTCCTTGAAAAGCGTGTATGACACGGGTGAGGTTTTTGTGAGATGTGGATTTGGTGTGAGTTGGGTCCAGTAAATGTCTGAGCAAGAACCACGAGTTTTTGCATCCTAACTGGCCGTTAAGACGGTCGCAGGTTTGATGCCATTGCTCCTGACTCAGTTTGACGGAGTAAGCTTCGATCTCTCGCTCGAGGCGAACGAGACGGAGCTTGAGGGGTCGATTGTGCTTTTGGCGGAGCCAGCGAGCCCTAAGACTGCGCTGGGCCTCCCACATGTGTATAGTTTGGCGTCGGGGGAGGGGCCATCCTCGTTCTGGGTAGTCGTGGAGGTTGTGGCAGACACGCGCCACTTCAGCAATAGGCCGCAGCGTTCATTGGGCGACCAACCTATCGCGATCAACCATTAATTTAACCGAGACCTGGCAGGGTGGGCGCGCTGGCTATCCAGTGGGCGGAACGCACTCAACGTTAAAGACGCCAAGCCGCGTCTACTTGTCCGATACACAACAGCTTTCGCTCTCTAACCGGGTTTAGCGGTAGTTAAACTGCAGCTAATTTTGTCCGCTCAGTGTATCCACTGCGTTGTTAGACGCATTTTTTATGCATGAAGGCGCTTCTCAGTCTAACTGTGTACGTAGTCTACTAACGTCATTTATAATGCACAGAAAGCAGTATTAAATTTTTTGCCCCTTGTGGACGAAATCGCCAAAAGGAGTGACACTGGTGCGGTGGGACACGTGAAACACGTGCACACTCGACAAATGGAACATAGGAATCCATGCATGCTTCACTGAAGGATCCCCGGAGGTGGCGTCCAAAATGAAAGGCCGCGATAGTAATGCGAGTGATTGACGATGTACTGTTGATAGTCGTTGTAACAAAGGGGCTGGCCTGGCGTTTACTTCGTTATAGCCATAGCTTCGTTATAGCTCGCACTGAGCGAACTTCCAAGCGGAGTTGGCATTGCTTCGTTACGTCCATTATTTCTTTATAAACCGTTTCGTTATAACGAGGTTCGACTGTACCTGTTTCTCGAAATGATCGAAGTGTGGCGCAGTGCATAACGAGTTTGGTGATCGTTGCTTTGGTGGTGCGTTCATGGTTAACCATTAAACGACGAGAATGCGTATTATTGCGCTTGACTGCGCGATGGTTGGCTTTTTGCTGATTTCTCTTCTTTCATGCTCTCTATAAGCTTTCTTCACAGTCATGGAAATGCGTACACACAGGCGTGATCGCTTCTTCGTAGCACTGTCTGTCGAACTCCAGATGGCTGCGCGTGTTTCGTTATGTGGGCGACTCCGCTGAATTGGTGTCTGATATGCGACGTAGAGTATGAACCGCTTTCACTTCCAGAAGTCGACGTAGAAGTCAAAGAAAATACAATTGCTGAGGTGGAATAGAAACCCGCGAGGTTCGACTTGACGAATATCAGGGTGTTTCCTTGAGCGTCGGTTCGAACGGCGGAGGCGTTTGGTGGCGGCTTATTGCGCCCCTGTCTCCCACCCCCATGTCGTCATAATGACGAGGTGCGAGGCATGGGCGGCAGGCACGGTATGGTCACGTGATCGTGTTTGAGCGAGCGCGCTTCATCCGACGAATGCAAACGTAGCTCGAGGCGGACAGGACGACACCGACGACGACTACGCGAAATCGAGGTACAAGGGTGTGACAGATAGCGGTGATAATAATAATAATAATTGTTTTTTTGGGGGGAAAGGAAATGGCGCAGTATCTGTCTCATATATCGGCGGACACCTGAACCACGCCGTAGGGGAAGGAATAAAGGAGGGAGTGAAAGAAGAAAGGAATAAAGGTGCCGTAGTGGAGGGCACCGGAACAATTTAGGCCACCTGGGGATTTCTGAGATTGGTAGGCGTGAGAGCGAAAGTTATATATCACACCGCCGTCTTCCCACTTCCGTCCAAGCCTAGGCCCGCATTGTTCAGGTGCGTCACTATCCCGTGACCACACCCTGCACAGTGTGGGTCACACTAAGCGGGGCCACTTCAGCAAGTAGTGTTGCAGTGCAGCAACTGAGCGGTGTGCCCACCACAGGAGCCCCAGCCCCAAAACCACGTGCCCATGTTATGGAGGAAAAACGCTAAGGCACCCGTGTGCTGTGCGATGTCAGTGCAGGTTAAAGATCCCCAGGTGGTCGAAATTATTCCAGAGCCCTCCACTACGGCACCTCCTCTTCCTTTCTTCTTTCACTCCCTCCTTTATCTCTTCCCTTACGGCGCGGTTCAGGTGTTCAACGATATATGAGACAGATACTGCGCCATTTCCTTCCCCCCCCCCCCAAAAAAAAAAAAACAATTATTATTATGTGTTAGGCCACCCTGCACATTCTAGAGAGCGTCTTCATGGATAACATTTTTCAGTGAGCAGCGGGACGGGTGAAAGCCACAGTTTTTGTTCACGACACAGAATACCAACGGCGACGGTGAGGTTTTGGCGCGATGCTGGAAAAAATTACTGGGCAGAGCACTGCTGTGAAGTCCGTTTTATGCAGTGCCCCCTTAGCTCCTGCACACATGGGGTATGCCAGAAAAATAAGGTAGCAAGAACCCTGACTTACATCAAATGATAAACTAGCAACAGATGTGAGCTGAAGTACGGTGGAACCGCAGGTACGGAAGTTATAACGTACCAGGAATAGCGGAGGCTCAGCTCACTTGACGTTATTTCCTTCGATTACACCCAACTATGAAAAACAGAACAAAAGAGGAAATACAACTTACAACTCCAATTTTTTTTGACATAGCAGTCAGCTCGGATTATATAATACTTAGTTTCTTTCATTTAACCATTTAGTAGCGTGGCTCTGAGAAATAAAAGAGCAAAATGAAAACTGTCAGCCTGCTAAAAATTTTTTGTACAACCTCTTATTTGTGAACACATTAACAGAACGTGTTCTGTGCTTTGGTAATAGTTAGATGCTGGTTCGCCCGCTTTCACGACGACAGCAGAGTCACTGGCACGAGTACACGAACTCGAAACGGGCAAAAACAAACTCGACGATGTGGCATCTTGCTACTGATGTGAACAGCGCATGCCTCGCATGTCCCTTCTTATGTGTCACCCTTTTTGGCAGATATCAACGAAAGGTACACCGCATTCTCAACGAGTCTTAACTGTTTTGTGGGCATGCAGTACTCAAGCTATAGATGAACAACCGTAATGCGGATATCTTCCTGGGAACCGCAACGGAAATTTTGTGCGATACTGGACAGCGATATGGCAGGCGCCAGGCTTGGATGGAGGTATATATAGTGCCGTAAAAAGCTCTTTCTCCTCTACTTTTAAACTCTGCGCTGCTGTTTAGTGAGTACAGTCAAAATTGCATCGCATCGCTCCCCATTCAGCAGCTCTCAAAACGGTGGGAGTCACTGCGCACACGTTTTACAAAGGGGGTAAAATTGGAATAAAGAAAAAGAATGAATTGATTTCGCTTGCATTTCAACAGGCGGTAAAACACTTCTAAGCCTTTCGTTGGAATGTACATGTTGAGCGGTGGCTTGGACTCCCTGCACAGCCGTAAACAGCAACACCTTGTTACACATTCAGATGAGAAACGACTCTAGGCCGTTGCCGTGACTCAGAGCATGTGTGCGAGCGGTATTCGTGGCTCTGGTTGTCTGCGAGATCTCCCGATGTGCACAACTCTCTGTCTTTACATTAGTCTCACATCAATATATTTACTCGCATCCTATTTACTCGCGTATAGGCCGCGATTGTTTTTTTGGCAATCCCGTTCGGAAGTCGACCAATACGCGAATCGCAGCGAAGGCGATGTGTAAACTCAGTTCCAATCTCATAAAAGGAAAGGAGACCGACGCTACTGCAGAAAGTCCTGCGTTCTGGCTGCCGTCGAGCCTTGTAAAACTACGGCAGGTCCTGCCACCATTACAGCGCAAAGGTGTCACGCCTCCTTATTTTTCAAGAGAGCCGGGCAATTAGATTATAGTAATAATAATTGGTTTTTTGGGTAAAGGAAATGGCGCAGTATCTGTCTCATATATCGTTGGACACCTTAACCGCGCCGTAAGGAAAGGGGGAAAGGAGGGAGTGAAAGAAGAAAGGAAGAAATAGGTGCCGTAGTGGAGGGCTCCGGAATAATTTAGACCACCTGGGGATCTTTAACGTGTATTGACATCGCACAGGACACGGGCGCCTCAGCGTTTTTCCTCCATAAAAGCGCAGCCGCCGCGGTCGGGTTCGAACCCGGGAGCTCCGGATCAGTAGTCGAGCGGCCTAACCACTGAGCCACCGCGGAGGGGCAAATAGATTATCAGATAAAGCCGATATTAAGAGGCGCCGTCGTAAAAACGAAAACTTCCTCAATTATTCCCCGCAGCGGTTCAGTGCTCCGGCGCTTGGCTACTGAGGAGTACCCGGGTTTGAAACCGGCCGCGGCGGCCGCGTTTCGATGGAGGCGAAACGCTAAGGCTCCCGTGTGTTATGTGATGTCAGTGCACGTTAAAGATCCCCAGGTGGCCGAAATTATGCCGGAGCCCTCCACTGTGGCACCTCTTTCTTTCTTCGTTTCTTCTTTCACTCCCTCCTTCCTCCCTTCCCCCACGGAGCGGTTGACGTATCCACCGAGATATGAGACAGCTGCTGCGCCTTTCATTTTTCGATAACCGACCAATCTCCCTGAGTCACACAGCCGCGCTGCGAGTGCCGCCTCCCTAACATGGGCGACAAATATAACCAGTTTTTAGCAGCCAAATATCAGCACTTCAAGTGGAGGTCAAGTCTATTGGTCGCATTCACAGGCTCGGAAAGCAAAGCGGGAAAGGACCAGTCCTCGTATATCTCCAAACTTTTGCTGAAAAGAAAGCAATACACGAAATAAAAACGGTTCTATGAGCTAACTGGTCAAAAAAGACATGCTGTCTATGAGCCGTGGCAAGAAAAAAAACAGTGTCAGAAGTGGGATTCGAACCCACGCCCGGAAAACCGGACTGCGACCTGAACGCAGCGCCTTGGACCGCTCGGCCATCCTGACAGGACGGTCACTGCAGGCAACTAGCATGGAGTGATAAATTTCCCTTCAAGAATTGCACTGTCGTGGGTACTGCTCTAGTTGTGGGCATCAGTTTCTCATACTGAAGACTGGCGACAAAAATCACATCTAGATCCTGCAGCTGTTCTGAGAGAGGTAAAAAAAAAATTCCCTTAACGTGGCTTAATGCAAGTTTGGCAGTGCAAGCTATTTTGTGTGATGTGTTTTTTGAATAATAGAATAAACATGGTTTTCTACACTCTGCAGGGTGTTTCAGGTAAGGCTGTTAGTAACTATCAAAAATTGTTTTTAGAGATAAAACGCTTTTTCATGGCAGCAATATTTTCACTGGTGGTAATGACCATAAAATAGCTTTGACTTGTTAACCAACGGGTTAACGAAAAGCTGGCAACTTTTTAACATATTGTAGTTAGGCTCTTAATTACATTATTGAGATTTGCAGCTCGCTATTGCTGGTATCCACGCCAGTTTTTGAATATTAAAAAATTTGCTGCGGTTGAACAACTACTGAACCTGGTTAGAGAGCGAGAGCTGTGGAGCATCGGCCAAGTAGACGCGGCTTGGCCTCTGTAACGTTGAGCGCGTTCCACACACTGCATAGGTCGGTCACGCAGTGAACGCTGCGGCTTATTATTGCTGCAGTGCCGCGTGTCTGCCACAACGTTGTCAGTGCTAATACATGCAGCCCACATCTCTCTCTCTCTCGCTGTCATCGCGACCGCGTATTTCAAAGCGCTCTTGAGGCGTCCACTGACCAAGGGAGCTAGTTATGCGCCTTTTTTTTCCCTCAAAATCATCGGAGTCTAGAACGTTGTCAAAGCTAACACCAATGAACACAAAGAACGCCAACGGTCTATAACTTCAGTGCCGTATAGGGCAGTGTAGTTTCTGCCACAGTGTTGTCACTGCCAACGCAGGCAGCGCACATCTGTCCCTACCGCCACGCAGCTTAAAGCACGACTGAGGTGTCCACCGTCCTAGGGGGCCAGTCATGCGCCTTGCCTTTGCTTTCGAAGCACCCTCTCTTTAACGCTTTCGGTACAGCTGAGGCTCGGCAACGTCACGTGGTTATGAAATGCACGCCGAACAACTCGCAGAAGGGAGTAGTAAAGCTTTCGCTTTTAAAAGAAAACCACGTGACATCTTTCGAGTTACCGTATATTGCCGCTCTCGAGCGTGTTTCGAACAACCGAAGCGTGCGAGCTGACCGTGTCGACGTCAGCGGCCCCCGCAGTCAGCATCGGCCCGAATAGGCGTCAGCACCTTCATAGGCAACACAGAACGAGTTGCCGCCTCTGATAAGTGATAGGCGAGCCAGCGAAAGCCGGTTGAGATGACGCTTTTATTCAGACATAACACACACACAAATATAATCGAAAGGGAATGCGGCGAAGTCACGTCATTTAACGTACACTGTTCAAAAATCTGTACAGATTTGAATAGGTCGACAGATAGGATTACGGTACATTTCGGTTAACATTATAGGATGAAGCTTCCAAAGCGATTCAGCTTTTCAGAGAATCCTTAGTGGAGGGCTCCGTATAACTTCGATTACCCGTGATTAATTACCGCGCACTTGCATCACATGCATGCAAGTCGTGGGTTCGAACCAGCCCGCTACGGTAGCACTTCGATGGAGGAAAAATGTGAAAGGTTCGTGTACTGTGCGTAGTTAGTGCTCGTTAAGAATCCCAGGTGGTCGAAATTATCCGGAGCCCTCCACTACGGCGTCCCTCATAGACTGAGCCGCTTTGGCACGTCGATCCTATAAAGCCAAACCAAATGTTCCATAATCCCATTTGCTGACCCATTCAAACCTATATACATTAATATATAGCCTCTCTATTTTTTTTAGATCTTATTATTAAAATCTTATTATCAGCCACATTGAGCGGCGGCCGCTCGCTTTGATGTGGTCAGCGTACACGCCAGGCTTCGTACGCTCAAAACACTTGACACTAGTTGAGAGCTCTACAATGCGCTATCCCAATAAAGCTGTCAGGGCAGTCAACTGGTCTTTGTTTTCATAATTCGCGGGCTTTTTCAAGCGCCGAAAAAAAAAGTGCTACGCAGAAGGTCAATAGCTAGGATAAACTAAATCGGCCATTTCTGACCTTTTCTTTCCTAAACGCGCTTGGACCTAAAATGCATGCTAAAGATTCTACATAATTACCTCTCAGTAACGAACTAATCAGTCGAAATTTTAAACATGAGTTGCGCAACACAACAGAAAACCATATGAAGATCAACACGTTTCAAACGCCTGTGGTGTATCATATTTTTAAAGGCTTTGGTATATTTTCTTGAAACAACTTTTCAATAGAGAGGATTACTGCTGATGACGATGATATTACGCCCATGGTATTCGTACACTGCCTAGAATTCTACCCAATGCAGTATTAGACACTGTAGTTTTATGATGATGAAACTGAAATATTTCTACAGAACACAACCACCTCAAGAACGCGACCGTTCATGACGTCATCTTCCTGTTTTCTCCCCCTCCTAGAAGAGCGGAAGAGGGATGAATTATAGGAATATATGAAGACAGTGTCTTGGGGCCGTTCTTTTTATTATCTATATAAATGATTTCTTAGTATGTCTCCAACAGCAATATTTGTACGCAGGTGATACGAGTGACTTTTTGTCGACAAAAAGGCCTAGAAAGCAATTCGTGATGCGAACAAGATATAGAAAAATGGTCGTAAGAACATGCTTCGAAAATAAATATGCATAAGACAAAGGAAATTTTATTTCATGACAGAAATAAGAAAGACGCAATAATAACTAAAATTGTCTTGCTGAAATCAATTCCAGTTGAGATCGTTCCTTCTGCTTAAACATTGGGTGCTGTCCTTCACGAGAGCTTGTATTGGGACGCGCACATAAATCATTTAACAGCAAAACTCTCGCAAGTAGTTGGCGTCGTGTGCCTGCACAGATACTGCCGCGTAATGTAATTTATGTTACTGCATAACACGTTATTTTTTACCAAACTTAATTGTCATTTAGTTTACAGCTCTACGACGCAATGTAATTAAACCACATAAAATCCATGTCCCGCAGAAAGTTTGTTAAGAGCTGTGGCAAATGCTCTCCTGTACTTTGATGATATTGATGCTGATGATGATTACTATTTATGGCGAAGGGCATGTAGGGTGAAACAGCGGCATGGCACAAGTTTTTTTCTTCTCTTCAAGGTAGGGTCAAAGATTCATTTCCCAAGCATTCCACCCTAAAGAAGCCTAGCACCAGACCAGGGGAAAGCTTCTACTCATTGTATCACCGGTGGGTACCCGGCGGCACTGGGGATCGAACACCGCACCTCCGCATGCGGGACAGATGCTCAAACGACAAAGTCCTGTACGTTCCCTTCGAACACTTATTCCTCAAGTATAGCGTAATACCCGAAACCAAGACCTATGATTATCGCCTACACAAGAGATACGAACCTGACATAAGAAATAATACTCATTTCTTACGCCAGTCAGCAAACTTAAAGATTCCCTGCAACTGATATTACACGCAGCACACTGAGAGATGGGTAATCAGTACATGTTCGGCAACATATAGCTTGGAAATGTTAAAAAAAACAGGCTGCCAAGATTGTTACGCACGTCGTACGACAAAAGAATCAAGTCCGCTACCATTACCTTCAGAGAAATTCGCAAATACGTTAATATGTAAGGAAAAACCTCTACATAGCATCGTTAGCGTAACCTGGGTCTCCAGCAGTATATCCCTTGGGGAAAGCGTTCTCCGTTCTTGTTTGAGACAAGCTTTTCTGTCGATTTATTCACCTTGTTAATGAAATGCCATCGATGTTTGTTCCTGTTGACTGCAAACTTTGTAAAGTGGTGTCTTCAAATTAGAATCACTACACTTCATCTTTCTGGACTGTGCATAATTGTGCCTTGCAATATGCGATGCTTCCTTTTCCTTTCCAATATTCCAGTGAGTGCCGTTTTTGTCTGTGCATCTCAAATGATTTTGCTATGAATGCAGCTCAGTGTTGCCAGTGCGGGGCCCTCCGGTTTTGTCAAGCTGTCAATACGGTAGCTTATTCTGGAGGCCTTCGGCATCGTGTATAAGCTACGCAAATAAAGTCGTTATTATTATCAAGTGGTGCACTGTGATTTCTCCTTGCCAGGTTAAAAACGCAATGCAAGCCGTGTTCAAAAGTGCTTTTTATGAGTCTTTGAATGTTATAGCGCGGTCTGCTTTTCGAGCCGGGTCGAGCCTGTAGTTCCTTGCTGCTCATTGACATCATCGTCTCCTAATCGGCTCTAGGAGCTAACTGGCCGAAAAAGACATGCGAATTTCTGCCATCTTGAGGGAACCTGCAAAGAAGCAAACAAAAAATAGAAGGGAACATCAACCCGTTTGCCCTCTATGAGCCTTGGCAAAAAAAAAAAATTGTCAGAAGTGGGATTCGAACCCACGCCCGGAAGACCGGACTGCGACCTGAACGCAGCGCCTTGGACCGCTCGGCCATCCTGACAGGACGGTCACAGCAAGTAGCTAGCATGGAGAGATTTGTTGCCCTTCAAGAATGCCATTGTTGTGGACATTAGTTTCGCATATTGGAGAAAGGCGACAAAATTATAAATTCGCATCCTACAACAGTTCGGAGAGAGGCAAAAATACAACAAATTCTCTTAACGTGGCTGAATTCGAGTTTGGCTGTGCAAGCTATTTTCAGGTAAGGCTGTTAGTAATTATCAGAAATTGTTTTTCAGATACAGAAAGCTTTTTCATGGAAGCAAGATTGTCGCCGGTAGTAATGACCATAAGAAGTTTACACTTGATAACCACAAAGTTAATTAACTAATATCTGCTAACTTTTTAACTATTGTAGATAGGCTCCTAATTATTCTTGACATCTGCAGCTCGCTATTGCTTGTATCCATACCAGTGTTTGTATTTTCAAAAACTCAACGCGTGTCCAGGGCGCGAGCGTGCCAGGTGCTCAATTTTTGAAGCGAAAAGGTGTTTCAAGCGCTACGCTAGGTAAAGCAGTCGTTGCGAAGGTCGGAGAATTACCTTGAACGCCCTTAAGCCCAACCACGTTAGCCTGTGTGTGACCATATGTGGTACAGTTATGGTGTCGAACCCTTGACCCGTGACTTTGAGTAATGACCTTTAGCTGACCTTAGACCTTTGACATTGAGTGACCTTTGGGCTGACCTCTGACCTTAAGAACACTATATGAGGGGATGTAAAGCCACGTGATGACATCCCGTGGAGGTGTACGATCATGCGATACTACGTCATAGTCACGTGGTCGCTTGCGTTGGCACGGAAGCCAGTACGATCATTAGCGACAGCAAAACAGCTGTCTGGAACTTTGGAAAAGGGAGGGTCTCGAAGGAGGCAGTCAAAATCTTGGAAAAGGGAAAACTCGATAGACGAGTTCGAATAATTTGGACCCCCCGCGCACGAATCCGTCCCCGGCAACGAGGCGGCGCACGAGCTAGCCCGAGCACTCTACTTCCGGGCAGCCGCAGAGCCGCCTGGTTGCGAAGGGATGGACGAGAGGCTGCAGACATACAAAGAGATCATAGAGCACTATAGACTTGGTAGACGGTCCCTGCCACCACCGGACCGAGCGCTAACAAACAGGGAGGCAGTCGCATGGCGGCGCCTGCAAGCTGGGAACTTCCCGAACCCCGTCTGGCTCTACCACACGCAAGTGGAGGAAAGAGCCGACGATAAATGCGCGACATGTGGAGAGAGTGGTACTTTAGACCACATAATCTGGCAATGCCCTGGTTCCCCGGGCGCCAAGGAGAACATAAGAAGTAGAGAAGCCTGGGAGCTGATGCTGCGAAGCGAGTCCCTCGCCCACCAGCAGCAAGCCATCCGCCTGGCGGCTAAAGCCGCGAAGAAACACTGTCGCTTCGCCTGTCTTTAGTCGCGGAGACCCCGGCCCCCGTTCTCCAGGCCTGCGTGACGGGGATGGGGAGTAGGGGGTCTCCTACATCGGTGGAAAATAAAGTTCTTACTCACTCACTCACTCGCGTGGGTATAATAGAACGGCTGTCACGAGCGTGCAGCGGAGCTGCCATGGACGAATCTCAGACGCTTAGCAAGCGTGCTTGCTTTTCCTTGAATTCCAGGGTTAGCCAAGTTAAGCCACTGCCAGTTTTTTTTTTTTTGCACGCACCGCAATTTGATACACTCCGGCCGTAGAACTCCAGCGGGGAGAGAACACGTGACACAATCGCCGCTGGGTGACGCGCGCGGGTAGGCGTGGCTACTGCGTAGGTTTAAGCGTTCCTCTGCCTCTTAATTTGTGGTTCTGCGGGAAAATATAGCATTCCGAAGAGTGCATTTCAACACTTTTAATTTGAACATTCATGCGCATGGTTTATCATTTAGTATGTTTCTAGATACCACTTCTGATGAAGGAGCATCTAGGTGTGGTATTTAAGGAACAGAGGTGAGGTGGACTAAATGAATTTCTTGGCATTTACTTTCATTATATTCCAAAATAATTTAAATTCATTTTTCAGGGTTTGCTCTCTCGTTTAATTTACTGTACCCATGTGCTCCACCTTTTAGACGCATTTTCCCAACATTCTGCCTCTTCCCCGATACTGCATCAAGATTATTTAGGTGCATATTTATTACCATTGTGTCCATTTTTTTTACATTTAAAAACATTTCTATCCATTGGTTCGGTTCCAAACGCAGCACGTAACTTTAGGCGAATGGTAGACCGTTTAATCACTTCCTCAAAATGTGGAACTAGGCGCTCTAACTATGGCACCATCATTGGGCGCACAAATTAGAGGACGCAACAGACACAAGGGGATGCACTACTGGGGACAAAAGTTTTCGGGACGCTAGTTATAGGAAAAACGTTTATTGCAGCTCCACCTCGCTACCCAGTCGCCTGATACTGTACGAGGGCATTCAAGGCCTAAATTCTCCTTCGTCTTTTCACGATATCAGGCGACTGGGTAGCAAGGTAAGGTTACAATAAACGTTTTCTCTAAAACTCGCGTCCCGGAAACTTTTGGCCCAGTAGTACTTACGCAGTGATTTTTAGTGTGTGGTGAAGCAGCATTATTTTCTTGTTTTGTGCGTGTGTGCGTGCGTGTGCGTGCGTGTGTGTGTGTGTGTGTGTGTGTGTGTGTGTGTGTGTGTGTGTGTGTGTGTGTGTGTGTGTGTGTGTGCGTGTGTGTGTGTGTGTGTGTGTGTGTGTGTGTGTGTGTGTGTGTGTGTGTGTGTGTGTGTGTGTGTGTGTGTGTGTGTGTGTGTGTGTGTGTGTGTGTGTGTGTGTGTGTGTGTGTGTGTGTGTGTGTGTGTGTGTGTGTGTGTGTGTGTGTGTGTGTGTGTGTTGCCTTGCGTATTTTGTCTGCCCTATTACGCATTGTGCGACGGTATGAGACAAAGGATTTCTATTAGTAAAGTCCAGCTTAATAGACGAGCTGGCATTTCTTGCTAAGAACTGACTAATCTTCGTTAATAAACAACGGCGTAATCGTATACTTTCGAAAAAGTTACTGATGTGGCGAGGGTCATATTAGTGATAATGTATGTAAAGTGCGCCGCCTACCGACAAAGTTTTATTTTAAGGTGAAAAAAAATCAAGAAGTATCAACATGCCCGTAATGGTTGGCTTTTAGCCTCCAGCATTTCATGCGCGAAGTTTAAATTTGCATTTGTAATTCGGCTCACAATGCAAGAGTACCACGATGCTGTCCCAGTAAAAGAATTCTAAGCTTGGCATGTAATAGAATGCGCCTAGTCCATAACCATTATAAATGAAAACTGCTTAATGAGTCTTGCTGGGTCCGAAGCAATAAGTTTTCGTTAGAGCTTCAGTTCTTTAAAGCTGTTTTCGTACTAAAACCGGCGTTTCTCGCCACGTCTACACCACGTGGCAAGGATTAAACTGGCTTCCGGTTAACTAATTTTATGCAAAGGAGTTGGTCGCTTTATAAGACCCTAGAGGATCTAAAGCAGCACCCTGCCCGAACTACTGTTCCTTGCCAGTCTGAATATGGAGTAAATCTTCATTACTTCGGAGCAGCTTAGGCGAACGGGTCAGCTCGTTTTTCGGGCTCCCGCCCACGCCTAGCGCTGTTTTAATCTATTCCAAAGGTAAGACGGAGGGGGGGGGGGGGTGCGGACGCAATTATTTGGCGTTGCAATTACACCTCAATCACACGTTTCCGCTAACGAACGCATATGTCTATAAAGTCTGGTCATTTTATAACTTTGTTTGCCATGTATTTTGCCTTCAGAGTCTATAGCTCTTCGGCTTGTGTCTGAACAGCGCACGTTAGTCACAGCAAGAACTTACCTTCCTGTTGACTTTTCAGTTCCGATGTCTTTAAAGCATGAATTTTTTTGATTGGCTGTCTATCGTGCTCAGAAATTCCCTATTGTCTGGTTTATCTTTCTTTCGGTATTCACAGCGCTAGAAGTCATCACGGTGGGGGGGGGCAGTACTACAAGGAACGTACACCCTGTGACAAAAAGTATAGAACCAATCGGATTTGTTTCCAATATCCGTTCCGCACGGACAAACTTCATGTAGTTGAGTGCTTAGGTACAGCCTCAAGTTTTAATGGCATGCGCATGCGTGCGGTGCCACGCTCATTAATTTAGTAGCATTTCCTTACTCCCGTTCGGGACTATACTGAGTTCGCAAGTGAACTCAATCTTTTGAGCAATGCGTACTCTTGTCCCCATTCCACACGCAGAAAAGTACGGAGCTTTGTTAGTAACAAGTTCCTATCCAGTGGCAAATGGTTTATTCATAACTTTCAATCAGATCAGGCATCTTTACTGCGTTTCCGATGCGAAGGGCGCCATTTTTACCAGCACTCCTGAGAGACAGTCTCGGCTTTTGAGCTGACACGCAAGTTTATGGCTAATTTTTCGAATTGTCAATCAAGAAAAGCGGCATTTCTTTGCAAAATAATTTTTATATTCGATTTGAACGAGTTTACTCAGATATCGCGCATTCAGATGAAATTCTGACTACAATGCAGGCATATCGACATCTTGAATTTCGTATAATGAACTTAAATGTAGACGCGTAGCGCCGACTCCGAAGATAATGACAGTAATAAACTTAAGGCCTTAAGCATTTACTGCCGGAGCTTAAGTGTGCCCTTCATTTTTTTTTTTTTGCGCAAAGCGAGCTAGGTATGGGGGAACAGTCCACAAGGCAGGAGACTCGTTTTAATCTACGAACTGTTACTGACATGCGTAAATCGTGCCATCCAGAAATGTTTCGATACTGAACAATGATTTTTTTCCGACACTGAACAATGATTCATTATTCAGGCGTTTCGGAAACTGGATTCGTTTCAAACGCAATGCCGCAATTCGGCTTATAAAGCTAGCCTAGATGGCTTTTTACACTACTTTTTTCAATCTTGTATTCTGTTTGGTATAGCCTTCCAAATTTCTCTGTCGCAGGCGGCTAGCTGTCAAAGTATTACGGGCAACAATAAAACTGAGGTTTGACACTGTTTTGTTCCGTTGTTATCAATGCCTGATATTTTATTTGTCTTTTTAGAATTTTCCTTCCACTAATCACCCACCAGTGAGTGTTAAAGTGTAACTAACTAACTAACTAGCAAGCGAACGAACGAAACAACGAACGAACGAACAAAGTAACTAACTAACTAACTAAATAGCTAACCAACCAACTAACTAACTTAATAGCTAACTAACTAACTAACTAGCAAGCGAACGTACGAAACAACGAACGAACGAATGAGCAAAGAAACAAGCAAACAAGCTGACAAAAAGCTAACTGATTGATAAATAATTTATTAACTAGCTAACTGACTAACTAAATAGGACAGCCTATTCTATAACTGCGCAGTCTCTCGTTGCTTGGGTTAGCGATGATCTCGGCCCAGCGCAGGTGGCCAGCAGTGCAGACCACGCATACGAAGCAATGCGAACATGCACTGGCCACGTGATGCTCATGCACCGACAACAGGAAACGTAAATGGAAACGACTGGAAGACGAGCGTTCCTATGGAAGCAGTGCAGTAGGCGCGTGCCTCGCCGATCAAGTTGTCAGCAGCTGTACGCTCGGTAAGAAAAGCATACCGGCAGCATATTAAGCTGTCTTCTCGCTCAGTAACTAGGAATACAGGTCGAGAAAAACTGGGCACCACACTTAAGCTCCTCTATGATGTCATAGCGTTAATGGGTCCGTGCCCATATATGCGACAGTGGTCATTCTCGACTTTTTTTTTGTGTCGATGGGGGAGTCCTCATACCACTCCTGGCGCAGTGGTGCAGCGGTTGATCGCGGCGTGTCTGAGAGTAGATCGACGCTATTGGTTGCTGTAATTTTGATGCAGTAGCATTATAAAGCGGCATCGAGGGAAAATATGCGTCGTCAGCCATAAAATTCGCCCATTGGCCGGAGGGTAGGACATCACCTGACCATAATTGACGTCACTTTGGGCGAATGCATCAACATCTTCTAATGCTATTTGCATTGCCAGCACGTAATGTAATTAACTGACCCTGGGGATTTTTTCTACATCGGTTTCTGTCCCGATTATTCACCTGGGCAAGTTTCAGTTTACAAGTTTCTTGCTGCTCCAGCGTAAAGAGATGGAAAACGAACTCATCAGTGCGATGAGTTTTTAGCGGCGACGGCCATTTGCAGTGCCTGCAGAGGGCGCTGATATCGGACATGCGTTTAAGGCAGAGAACGTCATGTAAGTGCACCAACCCGATGTGCAGATGAGATTTGGGCCACGTGGTTTGCCAAAGATGCTGCCGAAGAGGCCCGTCCGCGTGAACCCGCTAAGCAGACCAACGTCCGTTTACTAATGCGATACGGTTGCGTTTCAATGTTAAAATGCTCCCCGCTCGTTGCGTGACGCTGTTGGTTGTCGTAAAGCATAACCCTCTTACGTTTGAACTCAAATTAACAAAATGAAGTCTACAGAACGTTCCGCTCAGCATTATTGGAATGTCAGAAGTGTCACATGCACAGCAACACCGCATTGTCATATGCAATAGTAGCAGTGACACTGAAACTAGTATTACTTTTGAGTGAGCGCAGCTCTAATTTTTTTCCCTTTCCCTCCATGGAGTGCCGTTATTCAACCGGTCTTACAGGCGTGTGCTTAAAATTATGCCCCCAAAAGCGTATGTAGGTCCAGAATGCGGCCTCTGCCTTTGTGAAGTGCTGAGGACGTGTGAAATCTTGCTGAGAAAAATGTAATGCAGATGCTCGGATTTTCTGCACGCAGGTCAAGAATGCCATGTCCAACATCACGGGATAATAATTTTGCACATTAAAAATCATAATATGCTGTTATGGAAATATTAAAGGTACTGGTCCATTCTTCTTATGTGTAACAAAACCTTTCTATTAACATGTTTCCATCGATCGCATCGAACAGTTAAGTCTGTCTTAGGAAACCAATGAGGAACGCTTTTGACAATATCAACAACGTTAATAGCAAAAAAAAAAATATCCAAGACTGGCGTCGGGTGGTCTGCGGATATATTGATTGTTATACTGAAATCCTACATAAAAAAAAATGCGTTCATAAATGGTTTCCTGTAATTGTAATTGGTTTTTGGGGAAAGGAAATGGCGCAGTATCTGTCTCATATATCTTTGGACACCTGAACCGCGCCGTAAGGGAAGGGATAAAGGAGGGAGTGAAAGAAGAAAGGAAGAAGAGGTGCCGTAGTGGAGGGCTCCGGAATATTTTCGACTACTTGGGGATCTTTAAAGTGCACTGACATCGCACAGCACACGGTTTCCTGCTCAAAAATGCTTTTCTCCAGAATTGCTGGGTATGTACAACGCTTGTGACATCGAACGCTCTCAAGCATCGCTTTGCAGTCATTGCATTTTGTTCCATCTCTTCCGCCACTTTCCCCTCTTTTTCCCCGAGGAGAGGGAGCGGAGGAGGGGGGGGGGTGGGGGGGGAGGGGGGAGGAGGTTGGCTGGTGTTGGCGCTCAGTATGCGGGCTATATATTTCTCCTGCTTCCTAAGTGGCCTTTCCGAAAGCACAGCACGTGAATGCCATTAGCAGCAGCACGGCGCTAAAAGGCCCCACTCGCATACGCTCTGCGCTACCCTTTTAAGCTTAATCGGGATGCTGCCCCGCTACTGGCATAGACACCGATCCGAGATCCCACTTCTCTCAGCGATAGAGCAAGCGTACGCCTGCAGTGTTCGAGACGTTAAGGCGTCCTACTTTTTTATTCTTTATTCGTCTCTAGCCAACGTCTAGACGACTTCGCTGCAACGGCTCTTGGCGAGTGCATACGGCGTGCAGAGTCCGTGGTCTTAGTGAGCGAGCGATCGCAGCTGCAAGAAAGAGAGGGAGAGAGGAAAAAGAAAAGGGAGCAAAGTGTCCTAATCACTTTCACTTGAAAATATTGATCATCATCATCGTCATCATCAATACTCCCACCGCGGCACAATGTGTTCTCCCATATCTCTCCAATTAATAATAATAATAATTGGTTTTTGGGGAAAGGAAATGGTGCAGTATCTGTCTCATATATCGTTGGACACCTGAACCGCGCCGTAAGGGAAGGGATAAAGGAGGGAGTGAAAGAAGAGAGGAAGAGAGAGGTGCCGTAGTGGAGGGCTCCGGACTAATTTCGACCACCTGGGGATCTTTAACGTGCACTGATATCGCAGTGACCGCACGCTACGCGAGTTCTACCTTGAACGATTAATAACTGGACGCACCACTCCAGTTGTAACCAACACAGTGCTGTGCGCGTGTGTGATTTAATTCCTCTAAAATGAACTAATCACGCGCACAACCTGGACACATTTCTTATTGTGTAAATAGTTTGTACATATTACTTCTCCCCCTATCCTCTATTCCTGTCCCCTCACCTCTTACATTTCATTTCTCCATTCTGCCTGCTGTCCTTCATTTCCGCTGCCCCAGCTCAGGTGTTTCAGTATCGATGGCAGATGCCGGGGCTGGCAAAAATCTTTTCCTTCCTTTTTACTATTATTTTTAATAAAACCACTACCACCACCACTGATATCGCACAGCACACGGGCGCCTTAGCGTTTTGTCTCCATAAAAACGCAGCCGCCGCGGTCGGGTTCCAACCCGGGTACTCCGGATCAGTAGCCGAGCGTCCTACCCACTGAGCCACCGCGACGGGTCTCTCCTATTAACTCGGAAAATAATTTCTGAGCATAATGTTGTGTTGCTTTGCGGGTAACACGCCGTCTCGTGATTCAGTTGACGTGTTTTTAATAGCTGTCTTGTAAACACGGGCACGCCTTTTTGACGTCATAGCATACTTAAGCCGACCAAGTTTTGTTATTAGCGATCAGAACTGCAGTATGCATTCCCACAGAAATAATGGTTATGTCACAGTACCTTAGTTCCGTTGCATTTACAAGAATTAAGCATATATTTTTGTCATATACCGGGTGTTACAAGGAGAACTAAGTAATTTTCAAAAATAGGATTTTTGAGGCAAATATATGGCTTTTGCGGCTTGGTATTGCCAGAGTTGGCAGACGCCAGAAAACCGGGGAATCGACGTAACTAGTAAGATGGTTAACAAATTTTTAATAATTAACTTTTTAGCTATTAGGGTTAGGCGTCTCTTTGCAATCAGCGATTCGTAGCCAGCCGTTAGCAACGCTATATTAGTTTTTGGAATTTCGAAAACGCGATTACCTTCGCCGCTGTGGCTTGACTAAGCTTGGCTTTTTCGACTAGTTACGTGCACTGGAGGGGTTGCTTTGCCTGCATGCTTTCGAAAGCGCATGTATTTCCGCACGATGCAGCCAAATTTTGTCGAGCCACATCGGCGAGGGTAATCGCGTTTTCGAAATTCCAAACACTGACATGGCGGTTACTAACGGCCGGCTACATATCTCTAAACGCAACTACACGCCTAACTCTAAGAGATAAAAAGTTAATCATAGGACATTAGTTAACCTTCTTACTAGTTAAAATGATTCACCGGTTTTCTGGCGTCCGCCAACACTGGCAATACCATGCCGCAAAAGCCATATTTTTGCCTCAAAAATTCAATTCTTGAAAATTACTTAAAGTCTTCCTTGTAACACCCGGTATAAGCGAATAGCGGAGAGGAAGAATTGGAAATATTGAAAACGCTTGCTTGCTACAGAAACACTGCTTACATAGGCAGTCATATTAGCCGAACATCCACATACCTAGCAATCCTGGACAAAGGCATTTTTTAACGGGAAAGAGGTTATGAACGTAATTTTTTTCATATATTGTAAGAATTCACTATAACAATCAATAGCTTGCATTTTGTTACTATTAACGTTTTGCTATCGTCAAAAACGTTCCCCATTAGTTTTCTAAGGCAGTCTGAACTGCTCAATGCGGGTAATGGAAAAATTTTAAAAGAAAGATTTTGCTACGTATCGGATGAATCGACCATTGCCTTCAATCTTTTTCCATAACAGCACCTTCCCATATTTCAATGTTCAAAATTTTCCTGCAGTAACGCTGGACTTGAAGGACGTTAGCAGCTTTGTGCAAAAGTGAGTCTCGGAGCGTGGTGCTTGTATGAGGGTACATAAGTTTTAATACAGCAAGGCAGGACGAAGAAAGACAGTAAATAGTTTTTTTATTGCTCGAAATGTCATGGGCCATTCATTGCTAAAAAAATCTTTGTGCCCCTGTATGAGCCTTTGAACTCCGGTTGAACACCCGTTGAAACAGCGAAGCGCTGCCGCATTGCAGTGGCTTCGCATTAAATTGTGTCTGAAAGAGCGCTGAGAACATAGCGTGACTGTCGTATTCGATCGACGCAGAAAAGAAGGGTGTGCGTCACAAAGCGCTCTGACTCGTACCACGCTGTCATCCACGACGCTTATATTTCTTTTTTGAGTTTTCCCCTGGAGTTTCCTACATCGATCGGTGGCGCTGTTTCACAATCAGCTTGCTCTCACGTGTTTTAGACGGCGACGTCCAAGGCTCTTATTTCTTGATTGCTGAAACCCTATCCCTTTTTAATTCTACTTGTGCAAGGAACTGTTATGAAAATGTTATTGCCTGAAGTTCTCTCCCCCTCCCCCCCCCCCCCCCCCTCACCCCACCCATTTGATCTATGCGTATACGAGCTACGACAAATGAATTTACCTTGTGCTGTATTTTTTATCTTTTTAGTGTACACCTTTGTTTGCCTAAGCCGCTTCTCTCCCTTAAGGCATTTTTTTTTTGCTCACAGGATGTTGGTGGTAGCAGCAAAGAAGCAGGAGTGCTGATTCTATGTTACAATACTGAAAAAAAAGACTGATTCCGCGGCCAAAGCACTCGGTTGAAGGTTCAGGAAAGCCCGCTTTTTACGAAGCCACTGTCCTTGACTTTAGTCTGCAAGCTCAGAAGCCGATTCCTGTTAACTCTCTCACACGGATTCTAAATTGCTATGCAAGGCGCGCGGTTATCTCTGTAGGGCTTGCTGATCGTGGAGGACATCGGATCTGAGAATTCTCATTGCGCAACCAGCATGAAAGAAGTAAAGAGAGCCTGCTTGACAGGTCAGGCTACATGAGCTGAACGGGCAGAGTGCATGCAGCTGTATATGTGACGATGGAAAGCCATCCTATATTGCATGCTCACGGGAGACTTTCGAGTACCGCGGCGAAAATATAAAGGTTTAACCTACTAGCGGTGCTCCATTTTCTTCGTTATGTGTGTCGTTACGTGGCATGCGTTGGTTGTACTCGAGCTGCGCAGTGCCAGCATATGTAGCTTCCTCGTTGGCAGGTGGTACTTTGCTTTTTGTTTTCCTTGGGCCTGTAGAGCCGAGCGTATGATGGCTGCCTGGAAATCGCCGGCAGACACTAAAGGCCGTCGTCTGCAATGAAAGCGAAACGGTGCCTTCTTCTCAAGGGCACATTCGCGACCTTGACAAGATGGCGTCTTCACCTTGACAATAAGGGACTAGCGATTGATTGCTTCGCACACACGTGAGCCCTGAAGAACCATGTCCAACTTTCTTGGACACAACTTTCAATTGTGAGGTAACTGTGGATTATTGTAAGACACTGTTATGAACATACTGATAGGTATTGCCTACCCTTCCTATGGGTTGGGATATCTTGCTTTTAACGTTTGTACTGCGCTCATACCGAGTAGTTGAGACTGGTATAGAAAACCAATGGTGTGCGTTTGTGACAGTAAATAGCAGGAAACTACAAGCGTCCGTAGGAGGGATTTGCGGATTATTCATTGTTGTAATAATAATAATTGGTTTTGGGGGAAAGGAAATGGCGTAGTATCTGTCTCATATATCGTTGGACACCTGAACCGCGCCGTCAGGGAAGGGATAAGGAAGGGAGTGAAAGAAGAAAGGAAGAAGGAGGTCATCTTAAGATATGCGAAAGAATATCCGTTCATAAATAACTTCCCGCTGAAAAAAATGCGCTTGTCCAAGAATTCTGTTTCCTCGATGCTGTGAAGCCGTGACTTCAAGCAGCGCCTGAGTTTTCCTGGTAACAGAGGAACATTATCGCTGCTTAATCCCGCGGTACAGACTCGTAACACTCACAGTGTTGCAATGACTTTATGTAAAATTCTCCAGCTCCTTGTTATATTACCTTGGGCTCTCAGGGCTGTTTTAAGCAACACCTTGGGTTTTGCTGCAAACTCTTTAAGCTTTATTTTGTGGAACCACTCCAAAGTCTTTCTCATATGTTTTGTTCAAGTGCTTACGCAAAGAAGATCGTCCAAATTATGATGGATGAAATGTTCTGTGACGGCACGATATTCCAGGAAGCAGTTTTAATGGAGTTCTATTGATTCGACCTTGTATCTGTCACGCAACGGAAAAGTTATGTGCAGGAACTCACGGTGTTCTGAATCTCGCCCACACCCATAAAGCGCAGTGTTTCGGACAACACCACCTGGTAATGTGACCATGAACATAGAGGAGGTAGGCCAAGCAATGAATTGAGGTTTTGGGTCAGTCGAACTATAGTTCAGGCTCCGCCTGAATTGTAGGGCATGAAGGCATAATGCGTATTCTCCAGTGAAGGATTTTGACTGCAAAGATGTTTCCAGTTGCATCTTATAGAAGACTTAAACGGCGTACAATTGTCCTGCGCATGACGCCAAACACTTCCATGGGAAGAAAACTGGTCATTTAAAGACGTCTTCGAGCTCGTCCGAAAAGCTGAAATGTGACATTTACCTGACACTAGTTCAACCAAACATTTTTGGTTTTATTTTTCAAGAATAGAGTTCTAAGCCTCAGATCCATATCTTCGTCGTGGCTGAGGATTCGTCCAGCTGAGCGAATGGCACCTTTTAGCTTTTAATGTGATTTGAACATGGCGTATGGTTTAATGGGTGTTTAACGTCCCAAAGCGACTCAGGCTATGAGGGACACCGTAGTGAAGGCCTCCGGAAATTTCGACCACCTGGGGTTCTTTAACGTGCACTGACACCGCACAGTACGAAGACCGCATGAATTTTGCCTCCATCGAAATTCGACCGCCACGGCCGGGATCGAACCCGCGTCTTTCGGGTCAGCAGCCGAGCGCCATAACCACTCAGCCACCACGGCGGCTTACCAGAACATGGGTAAGCTTTGAGTTTACTTCATATAAGTTCTAGGAGGAGTTCTTATATACAACGCCTTCAGAGTAGGTTTTGTCCAGATTAATTACATCTCTTCGCTGCTTTCTCTATAACTGACTAACATCAATCTTGTCCTCACATGCCCTGGAATTTTTTTTTTAATTTTGGGGAAAGGTTTTTTTCCAGTTGAATGTCCAGCCAGCGTGCAGATAAAATGTAACGCTCGAGGCGTACGTATTTATTAACTTGAAGACACGGCGTCAAAATATTGGTAACAATTTCGATGAATCTTCAAAAAGGTGTTTCATACAATCTTCTGTACTTTAAGCCATTCTGGTGGTGGTTAAGGGTGGTTTTTTTTTCAACGAAACGGCGCATTTTTTGAAAAAAATATACTTTCCTTACGCCAGAGAGAGAGAGAGAAATAACATTTATTAGCACCCGTCAAAAGGATGATGGGTATCCGAGGCGCCGCTCGGTCCCAGCCATGTCCTCCCCCTCAGCCGTCGACCGGGATCTCTTGGATCTCAGCAGCGGCAAGGGCGAGACGGATGACTTCACGTTGTTTAGTTTCGTCCTCGTTGTGAAGCAGTGCCTCCCAGGACTCATCTGTTCGGTCAAGTTGTCCAAAGCTCGGACATGTCCATACCATATGGATCATGTCCGCTATGCCGTCGCAACGTTTGCACCTGGGGCTGAAAATCTCAGGGTGCCACTTGCTATAAAGCTGGGGGTTAGGGAATACTCCGGTTTGGAGCTTGCGCCACGCAACCTCTTCGTTTTTGGTTAGCTGATTACTTGCTTTTGGAAGTACCGCTCGGCCTAATTTGTAATGGTTTAGGATTTCCTGATACGTGTTAAGGTCGTCTTCGAACTGTAGGAGCTCCTCATCGCGCGAGGGGGAAGGGGTTGTGCACAAGACGCCACTGGGATCCCGGAAAGTAGCTAATCCTCGGGCCAGTGCGTGCGCTTTCTCGTTTCCCCTCAACCCTTGGTGCGCGGGTGTCCAGATTAAGTCTGAGGCGATACGAGTGGATCGTTTTCCGGATGCAACGGGTCACACTTTTTAGATTCCTCCTTTCTTTGTGCCTTTCCTTCCTCACAGTGTTCCTTTTTCTTCTTTCCTTCTTTCTCTCCGCTCTTTCTTGCATTCTCTCCTGCTCTGTCCTTCCTTTTCAAAACACAGGTGAAATATTGAAGCACGCGGTATACTCGTACGCTTGATGGCGGTACAAGCAAAGCGCTGAATCTTTGTCATCAGGGCCGCTCTTGCTTGCAGACTCCCCACGCACCTCTGTGCCTGCCGGCACGGCGCCCAGAAACGCGCTGGAGTTTGTGGGAGACGCCCGCGTAATCTGCCGGCGCATAACAGCGTCACCGCCAACGCTTCTTTCTCGGGCCCTCTTCCCGACGCCGCCCGACCACGTCAATGAGCGCGCGGGGATCCCAGGCAGAAGCGCACCAAGAAATCGACTCCCTCCCCCTTGAAAAGACCGCTGCCCCTAGCCGCGCCGACTGACGCAGTGGCGAGAGCAGCCGCAGCCCGAATGTCCCGGCGGGCAGCGTCGTTTGGGTGTCGTTGACGCCTTCATCACCCGCTCCTAGCCGGCGCCGCTTTCACTACTGTCATCACCATCGTCTGCCGTCGTGTGAGGAAAACGTGCAGCTGGCTTTCTGAAGACCGGTTTAGTTCAGCTTGGTCGCCTCTGGCGCGGCGCTCATCACTCACGGTAGTCAGTTATTTCCTTTTCTCAGCTATTCGTCTTTTAAGTTTATACCGCACTCGTCGCTTCGTGGCGCACCCGTTGTAAAAGTTAACTTACGACCAACTTCAATTCGGCGCTTCTTTAGGCTCCCCGCCGCGGTGGCTCAGTGGTTAGGGCGCTCGACTACTGATCCGGAGTTCCCGGGTTCGAACCCGACCACGGCGGCTGCGTTTTTATGGAGGAAAAACGCTAAGGCGCACATTGTGCTGTGCGATGTCAGTGCACGTTAAAGATCCCCAGGTGGTCGAAATTATTCCGGAGCCCTCCACTACGGCACCTCTTCTTCTTCCTTTCTTCTGTGATGACCCCCCATAATGCGCAGGTCCACACGGGACGGAGAGGCAAAGAGACACCGTATGGCTCAGGTTAAACAAACAGATATATTCAATAATTATACATGATTAAGATTCAGAGGCTGGGGCGTCCGAGCTTACGTGCCGACGACTTCATGGGGACGATGGAGGGGCTCCGGAGTTGAGCTCGAGCGGTTGCTGGCAGAAGCTGCACGCCGTCGGGCTTCGGCGCTGAAGGCCCTCTTGGCGAACGATGTCGTCCTGAGCGTCCTTCTTCCGTACTGCTTGTCGATTTTTATATCCTCTTCTCCCCACACTCCCTAGGGTGAGGACGCCCACGCCGGAGGGGAAGGAGGGGGGCTAGGGCTTTCACTTGGACGCACAAACATACCACCGCACTTATGGTCTCGCCCCCCTCACGTGTTGAGTCCGAGGGAAAGAAGGTTGTCTTCGAGGTAGCGCATAGCGTCGGCTGTGGTAAGGCGCGCTCTGGCCCGCTGACAGTTCCCGCGGGTCACCGGCCTCCGTTCTCCATCAAATGACACTCGCCCCTCAAGGTAAGGCGCGCTCTGGCCCGCTGACAGTTCCCGCGGGTCACCGGCCTCCGTTCTCCATCAAATGACACTCGCTCCTCAAGGTAAGGCGCGCTCTGGCCCGCTGACAGTTCCCGCGGGTCACCGGCCTCCGTTCTCCATCAAATGACACTCGCCCCTCAAGGCCGGAACGCGAGGTCACTAAAAGGCCGGGAAAGTGGTCCCTTGTCCTGGGATGTGCTCGGGAGGGTTGATTGATGAGGCCCGCCGTCTTGCCACGGGGCCAGGCCCGCCGAAACAAGGCCGCCCTGGAACGGCCACGCCAATTGGGGAAGATAAAGCCCGTTTCCCCGCGGCGGCGGCGGCGTTCGACTCGTGCCGACACTATGGAAAGGGGGTCCGGTTGGGCTTAAACCCCTTCGTTCTGGTCGTCACTCTCAAAGAGCATGGCTGGGTAATTGATGATGCCGCTGTCATCTGGGTCTCCGTCTACGCCGCGCCGTCGAACGCGGAACCTCGTAACACACACAAGGAACGTCACACTTCTTTCACTCCCACCTTTATCCCTTCCCTTACGGCGCGGTTCAGGTGTCCAACGATATATGAGACAGATACTGCGCCATTTCCTTTCCCCAAAACCAATTATTATTATTATTATTCTTTAGGCAGGAGTAGAAGCGCAGCTTGTCAAGCGTTCGTCTAATGTCGTTTTCTGAATAAACTCTACTGCCTCTGACGCTCCTAATCCCCCCGCGGTGGATGTCTAAGGATGTCTAAGCAATTAATCCAGTGAACAATCAAACGGGGATGAAAGGCTATGTAAAAAATAAATAAAAACACAAAAATTGCGTATCAATTAATATTATGGTTCAGTTCTAAAGTAACTCGGGGTTAAGTCATTACATACTGCGTACCTTTCTGTTGATAAAAAAGGGCCAAGCAACAAATGCTTTGCGGTTTTGTTCTACATAAGGATTCGGCTTTATATTCTGTATATTTATATTTATTTCTTTATATTCTAATCCGATTGATTCTCATATCATACCGCCTATAAGGTCGCCCGCCAAGCGATTGCAATTGATGGCAGCTCGAATGCGAGCCTTCGAAGGTTGGAGGCTTCAAGCCAGTATCGGCTCTTAGCAACAAAGCCGTCCCGCAGATTTACAGTATCGTCTGTGTCAGCGCCTCATCCAGCAGCTTCTGTCAATGTGGTGCGATTTGCTAAACAGATTTTTCTAAAAGGTACACTCATGGACTGGTCTATCCGCTTCGTTTTTTTTTTTCCTTGGCGCAGCAAGCTTTCGACACCATGCTCCATGATCTCATTACCTCCCCAGGTTGGCTTCTGGAGAGACTGTAACCAAACGAGATTTTTAACCCACGTCGTGTAGGATTTGAGGAGATGACTATCCGGAGGCTACTTCTAGCACATTTCAGTGTTGCTCCCCACGAAACTTCTTTGCCACTACGTCGCTATGAGTGCTGACAGAAATACCCACCATAGATACCACAGCCATCAAGTGGCAGTCTTCAGGAAGCACTATGTGAACAAGAATAAAAGAAAAAGTATTTCGGTGTCAAAGTTCGGCCGTGTGTGCTTCTAAATCATCTGAATAAAATTGTTTCGAGTATCTTTCCAATGCTTTCAATATTTCCGGGAAAAAATCTTGTTTTTCTCCTCGTTTTTTTTTTCCTAGGGATTCAATAATAATAATTGGTTTTGGGGGAAAGGAAATGGCGCAGTATCTGTCTCATATACCGTTGGTCACCTGAACCGCGCCGTAAGGTAAGGGACAAGGGAGGGAGTGAAAGAACAAGGGAAGAAGGAGGTGCCGTAGTGCAGGGCTCCGAAATAATTTCGACCACCTGGGGATCTTTAACGTGCACCGACATCGCACAGCATACGGGCGCCTTAGCGTTTTTCTTCCATAAAAACGTAGCCGCCGCGGTCGGATTCGAACCCGGGAACTCCGGATCAGTAGTCGAGCGCCCTAACCACTGAGCCACCGCGGCGGGTCTTCAAAATTTCCGGGATTCAAAATTTCCGGAAATTTTACATATCTACCCTTGTACCGCTGTCGATTCTTCATCGAGCCTGTTCTTTTTTTTTTTTTGGCTTTCCAGTCCGCCAATGTAGGAGTTCCTGGCCACGTGCCAGCAACCGCGCTCGTGATCCCATGTTGGGCGGAGCAGTCAGGCTCCAGTCATGCGGCCTTCGCGATGGATTCTTATGGCGAGCACATTTAGAGCATACACAAATGACGAGTCGCCTTATGCTCGCAGCATACTAAGAAGGCCCGAAATAGCTGCTCGGAAGCGCGAAGACTCCGATGTGCTCGACGGCAAGGCGCCCGCGGGCGGCTCATCAACCCTAGCTCTCATCAGGTTTTTATCCACCCCCTTGCATGCCTACACTATGTAAAGAAACATGCTACGGCGGTGGTACCCCAAGCAGCACAGATCATCGGTCCGATATTGGAAATGTGTTGGCAAGTACCGGTTCTAGAAATGACCAGCCTTTGCCAGCACATTTTCAATATTGGGCCCGGGCCCTGTGCTGCGGGAGAGGGGCTCAGGGGCTAGAATAAGCTGGGTAACTTGGTCCCAGTGTGAAAAAAAAAACAACGTAGATCTATGCTTACCGACTGAGCGCATTAATCAGCGAAATCTCTTGGTCTATAGCCATAGAATCTACTTTGTCAGGCCTAGGAGAAAGCCTAGCCGTGCTGATGCGAATGAACGGAACCTGTTCTGGCCACCCCAGGTCAGGTGGCCCAGGCAGGTGGCCGCCACCTTACACGGTTGGCAGGTTCAAATTGAATTTAACCGGGGTAATTTAAATTAAATAATCTCCATTCCCTTGGTTAAATTAAATTAGTTCGATACGTTATTGAGGTCCCATGGTTGACGCTATGTATTCGACGATGGAACGCAGCGCTATATGCCTAAACCAAAGCTATTACAGCTTTCGACGTAAAATAACGATGTTCACGTTTTCAATAAACTTGTTGGGGGGCAGTGCATGTGCCGTGTGTTGTATGCGCCTCTTGGTTGAAAGGCTGCTCTGAAAAACATAGCAAGGATGATACAGAAGTGTAGTTAGTGCATCACACTGCAGGCATTCTCCTCTTTATGCACCCACTTCGCTATAGCAGACAAAAGTTGACAAAATAAACGTAAATTCAAACACTGGAGTCCGCAATGAGGAAAGTCAAGCCCCAGTGAAAAGAAGCGCATGTCGAACAAAATAAAGTTTTTGCTGATTTATGACTGTCGTAGTGGAAGTTGTAAGGCCGTTATAACGACGCGTTTACTGATGTCAACAGAAGAATTACCAGGCATTGAGAAAACGCCAATGGCTAGAGATAATTGAAGGGCAAAAGAGAGCAGCCCTTTACTCCACTGATGGCTTTTGATGCAGAAATGAACTGTGGCGATATTTTGCGCGAGATTATATGTTTATCAACTCCCTTCTGTCTGCGCGCGGCATTCACAGTGGCCCGCTTAGAACCAGCCCATTCGAAAACCCAACAGAAAAACTTCTGTTGTCGCACCGATTGTCTGTCATGTTTTTGATCAAAAGCTTCTAGTGACAACAGAAATACTTGTAGGAACATATCTTTATGTACTTACTGCAGAAAACTGCTTAATAAAAGCAACTGTACTGCAAAAAACAAGACAAAACAACAAAAATTTTTGTTACGACAAAAGTACAAGGATTTTGTCGAATTCCTGACACAGTTCAGCAGTTTTCTTAGACTGGGAGTTGACAGGCCTGAGCACTTTCAAAATCCTCCCTTCGATAACAGCAGCACAGACTCAGCTCGCGTCCGCGCAAAAGGCCTCAGCGCACCGAACTTCCACCATCCATACCTGCACCTAAAAGACGTGTGTTCGAATTCCACTCAAAGCCGGTTGAAAACCGGGTGTAAGGGGGGTGGGTAAGGAGGGAGTGAAAGAAGAAAGGAAGAAGAGGTGCCGTAGTGGAGGGCTCCGGAATAATCTCGACCACCTGGGGATCTTTAACCTGCACTGACATCGGCCCCGCCGCGGTGGCTCAGTGGTTAGGGCGCTCGACTACTGATCCGGAGTTCCCGGGTTCGATCCCGACCGCGGCGGCTGCGTTTTTATGGAGGAAAAACGCTAAGGCGCCCGTGTGCTGTGCGATGTCAGTGCACGTTAAAGATCCCCAGGTGGTCGAAATTATTCCGGAGCCCTCCACTACGGCATCTCTCTCTTCCTTTCTTATTTCCCTCCCGCCTTTATCCCTTCCCTTACGGCGCGGTTCAGGTGTCCAACGATATATGAGACAGATACTGCGCCATTTCCTTTCCCCCCAAAACCAATTATAATTATATACACTGACATCGCACAGCACACGGGCGCCTTAGCGTTTTTCCTCCGCGCCGTAAGGGAATGGATAAAGGAGGGAGTGAAAGAAGAAAGAAATAAAGAGGTGCTGTAGTGGAGGTCTCCGGAATAATTTCGACCACCTGGGGATCTTTAACGTGCATAAAAACGCTAAGGCGCCCGTGTGCTGTGCGATGTCAGTGCACGTTAAAGATCCCCAGGTGGTCGAAGTATGAATTTCAGCATTTAGCAAAGGAAGCACTCTCGCTTTTTTCCTTTAATTTTTTGTTTAAAAAAGGGAGCTCTCTCGAACCCGCCGCGGTGGTTCAATGGTTAAGGCGCGCGTCTACTGAGCCAGATTACCCGGGTTCGAGCCCGACTGCGGCGGCAGCATTTCGACGGGGGCGAAACGCTAAGCCGCCCGTGTGCTGTGCGATGTCAGTGCACGTTTAATATTCCCAGGTGGTTAAATTTATTCCGGAGCCCTGCACTACGGCACCTCTTTATTTCTTACTTCCTTTGTATCTTTCTTTTCTTTGTTTCTTTCTTATTTTCTTCTCTCTATTATTTATTTGTTTCTTTCTTTCTTTCTCACTTTCTCTTTCTTTCTTTATTTAATTATTTCACTCCCTCCTTTATCCCTTCTCTTACGGCGTGGTTTTGGTGTCCACCGTGATATGTGATAGAAATAAAGCGTCATTTCCTATCCTCAAAAAGCAATTTTAATTTTTTTCAGCTTTTTCGAGGCGGAGGATGAAATGTTTAAGGCCGTGGGGTGGCAAAGCAAGTACCTGAGGCATTATGCGGACTGCTTGTCGCTTGTTCGACACCCTTGGTTTATAGTTCACAGCCTGGCGACAGTGCTTCTGCGGGAACCATTAATCATTTAAACCACTGGTTGGAAATTTATATAAACAGTAGTGAAGAGCACTTGATATCTACGCCCGTCGTTAGATCTTACTCTTTGCATTAAAGAGCACATCCAGTCTTGTCTCCGTCATTTTGAAAAAAGAAACATATAACGACTTCGAACCTAGCTTAATTCATTTCACTTACGGGAGTTATTGTGATTTTATTTCAAAGCCTTTTTTTGTTGTTGTTGGCCAGACGAAAATCCGTCGAATTCTCGCCGACACAGGCCAAGGGGGACGCAAAATTCCGCCATACTACGCGTACCATATACCCCCCGCGCCGAGCCAGCTAGGAAAATGCGGTTCAGCCTTTCCGTGGCTCTGACGCAGTTGTGTTTGTTTTTGCACCGGAGCGTCTCCAGAGCGGGCTTCCACTCCTCGTTTCCTGTCTTAGAGCGCATCTGGGGTTCCTGACAGGAACTCGAACAGCACCGAACCCCTGTTCGAGCGCCGCGCTCCCTCCCCTTTTAGCCCGGTCACTAAACCTGTTCGACATAGTGGGAACCGAACGCAGGCAGCGGAAGGCGATCTCCTAATTTGTGGTTAAAGGCACGTTTTTGTAAAAGAAATCTGGTGACAACTGCGTCAACACGCCTTCACTGTCATTGCTGGAGAATGAAATGGCTTTTTGTATGAATGTGATTAGGCTTTACCTCATGATAAGTGAATGTGTTTTAACGTCGTGGACCGAAAAGGACACCGTGATCGCCGCGTGGAAATGAATGACAGTGCCGACTAGACTCGGAGATCGGCGATTGGACGGCATTTGCTCCATCCCAGTTTCCTTGTGAAAACAGCCGGTGGCCTCTACGCTCGCACTTCATTTTTTTTTCATTATCAAGCTCTTAAAAGCTCCATTTTCAATGGCAGCAACCTCTTTGTCATTCGAATGCGATACGTGCCGACTTAAACTTGAGCACTGTGTCACTTTAATAGTGAATAGACTTACGCAGAGTACGCATACGCAGAGTATAATAGAAGTAGGCTTGTATACATGCAGAGTGTTCGTTTATAAAAACTATATGCTCTTCACTTGTATCAACGTAAGCCTAGACCTAGGTTGTGATCAAAGTGAACCAAAATGTGGGGGCTATTTTCTATTCTATTGGTTTTTGGGGAAAGACAATGGCGCAGTATCTGTCTCATATATCGTTGGACACCTGAACCGCGCCGTAAGGGAAGGGAGAAAGGAGGGAGTGAAAGAAGAAAGGAAGAAGGAGGTGCCGTAGTGGAGGGCTCCGGAATCATTTCGACCACCTGGGGATGTTTAACATGCACTGACATCGCACAGCACACGGGCGCCTTAGCGTTTTTCCTCCATAAAAACGCAGAAGGAATAGGTGCCGTAGTGGAGGGCTCCGGAATAATTTCGACCACCTGGGGACTTTAACGTGCACTGACATCGCTCAGCACACGGGCGCCTTTGCGCTTCGCCTCCATCGATACGGGGCCACCGCGGCCGGGTTCGAACCCGGGAACTCCGGATCAGTAGCTGGCCGCTGTAACCACTGAGCCACCGCAGAGGGTGTGCAGGCTTAAATTTGCATGGCAAAGCTTTATTGAAAAACAAATGTAAAAGTTAACTAATGGTCTGCAATTGTGGGAGTTTGTCTTTTTAATGATGGACTCATCTTGTTAGACAAAACCCGTTACATGCATTCTCCGTACACTGAACATAACTGTGAATCCGCGGCGTGTCCAGAACGTAGCATTAAGAAGAAGGCCGCTTAAACCCGGAGGCTAACTACAACCCAATATTAAGAATAAAGAGCCTCTGTAGCAAGCGACTAATCTTCCTTACATTAAGGCACGTCTAGTGGTGTCAGACTTCCCCTCATTTATCACGTCAGTCGCATACATGAGCAGCAGTGCATCCACATTTGATGCAGACCAGCGTGCCATGTCTAAGACGCTATACTACACCGCTTGTGACACGCCCTAACGCAGCTTGCAGTCTATGAGGGAATGAATGCGCTACTGCAAGTGCCCGCGGAAACACTCCTGTTCCGTGCGGTCATTGCGGGATTATTGCTGCGAGGCATGTTTATTCTGGCTCCGCTAAGGAGGCCACGACTGGCGCGTTCCAAATGCAATTTCCTCCAAGATCAGCCCGGAGGACATACACACCGATGCTACGCAGCGCTAAAACCGTTCAGCACTGTGCAAGCTATATGGCAGCTAGCTTAGCTGTCCAGGGCCCTGAGAATACAGCGATTATGAGTGAAACCTCGTTATAACGAAACGGTTTATAACCATATAATGGATATAACGAAGGAATTACGATTTCTCTGGTAAGCTTGGTCAACAGGGGCTATAACTAAACTACGGCTATAACGAAGTAATCGCCGGGCTGCTCCTTCAGCCTCGTTATAATGAGGTTCAACTTTATTCCCCTTCGAATATAGCTTTAATCTATTCCATTAATAATTACAAGATCCATTTAGCTACTTCTTATCTACCATTTATCAATCTATTTATCTATAACGAAGCTATGGATATAACGAAGTGATTGGCGGGCTCCACAAAATTCGTTATAACGAGATTCAACCGTATTCCAATTCGAATTAAGTTTAAATTTATTCTATTTATAATTATACGATCCACTTCTCTATCATTTATAAATCTATTTATCTATAACGAAACTACGGTTGTAACAAATTAATCGGCAAGCTCCTTCAACTTCGTTATAACGAGATTCAACTCTTTTTCAATTCCAATTAAGTTTTAATCCACACCATTAATAATTATAAAATCCATTTATCTACAGTTTATCTACCATTTATCAATCCATTTATCTATAACGAAGCTACGGCTGTAACGAAGTAATCGCCGTTCTCCTTCAACTTCGTTATAATGAGAATGAACTGTATTCCAATTACAATTAATTTAAATGTAATCCATCAATAATTGTACAATCCATTTATCTACAGTACTTGCATACGGGGCTTAAACTCGGAGGCTCCCTCAAAGCTGTGACAATGAAATGTGAACAGCGCAGTGGACATTGTAAAGGAAAACAGTGCATCTGTAGAGAGGGACAGACGTGGATTGGGAATCGAAGGCGGCCTAAAGGTATTCCAGCGGAAGTCAAGGGGAGGAAATGGACGTTGAGTAGATATATGTATAGTGTGGGAAACAGATAATCGATACGTACTTAAGTTAAGGGAATGGATTTCAAAACAGGGCAAAGTTTTTTGGCACCTTAGAGCCCAGTGGCGAGATGAGAAGCTAGGGCATCAGCGCGGATAAGGTGGCTTCGGCTTACATAGGACAGGGTTAATTGGGAGTTCAAGGAAAAGGGGCCCTTGGCCTGTTCTGACCACAACCTGGCCGATGGTCATGACAATGGCAGTTTGTTTATCGTAATTTTAATGATGTGTTTTCATGGTCCCGGCATGGATGGGTAATTGTTATAACCACTCGCACATGTATATGACCGATTTATGTTTATTCCTTGTCCTGGCTGCCGGCAACACCATTCAATTGCGTGGACTATAGATGCGTTGCTGCCGCCACTCATAACAGACTGTCAAAGACGAGTAGTGTTTCGACGACAGTAACCACTTGACGTCCGCACTGACAGGGACAGAGTCAAGGAAATCAGGTAAAGAGAGAGAGGAGGGGGCTCCGAGAGATTTTCCACGCGCGAACCACACTCACCTGTAGTTCTTTTTTCGACGAATGAAGCTCAAATAAAGTAATGCGTAAAAAGAAAGCCTAAATCCCCGCTTAAACCGTTTCCCCAAGTGTTGCCCCGTAACTTCATCCCTCGCCACAATCAACCATTCTGGACAAAAACATTTTCGAAGGGGAAACCGTTTATGAACGCATTTTTTTTTTCGTATAATGTAAGATTTCACAACACTCAATATACACGCGCAGTCACGCGACGGCAGTCTTGTATTTTTGTTTTCGTTCTAACGTTTTTGCTATCCTCAAATCATTCCCTATTGTTTTTTTTATGGCAGTCTTATCTGTTTGATGCGATTGATGGAAACACTTTAAAAGAAAGATTTTGCTACATACGGGAAGAATGGGCTATTACCTACAATACTTCTGTAACAGTATCTTAGAATTTTCTGATATTCGAAATTTTTGCCCGCGAATATTGGACATGGCTCCGCACTGCTGCACAGTTTTTCGTGATACGCGGCAACAGGTGCAGGTAGACTAATAACCGCTTGCACAGGCGCGTTATACACGCGCGCGGTTAATTTGCGTTCCGCATCGTGCGAGGAATCGTTCAATCAACGACGCACCCGTGGCAGGCTGCCACCGGTCGCCGCTTAACGCGCTGGCCGGCGTACGGCGCTGGGGAGTCATTACTATTCAATTGCTAGCACGTGCCAGCGGCTGGTTCCCAGAGCGGGATCGGGCCAACAACGAGGCCATCCGAGCGATGAGCCCGGGGTCAGTGCGCAGACCTTGAGCTGGCGTTGCCTTCGTGAGCTTCAGCTACGGCGTTATTATTTAAACGTGCTCACGTTGGACAACACAGGTATGCGTTGCGGGCCAAGAAGGCTGCGGTCCGAAGCGTGCTTCCAGGAGGAAAATGCAGCCATGTTTCTCCCTAGCCTCAGCTCGTTCATTACGAAATCAGAAGCAAGACCAGCGTGAAAAAAAAAATGCAAATACACCCGCAAAACACCTGGTACAGATCAAATCAGTACCAGTGGCCAATGCAGGTGTCCCACCATGCATTGGCCCATGAATAAAGTGCACATGGTGTATTGTTGAAAAAAAAAACAATTGTTTTGAAACATGGCGGCTTTTCATTGTTACTGAGGTGAGTTTTGCTTGGAATTCATTTTCTAACGGTCCATTTCATCGGGTGCTCCGCCACTGGTCGCCGCTTCCAGTGACGTAGGGTGTGGGAGGTGACGTCACACGGGTCGTGGCAGAAAGACCCCAATGCTGTTAATTACTCGCATGAACGTGCCCCTGTCGCACTGGCGAACCACCGTCGACGCCTACGAATGACGGAGCGAGAAGACTGCTTTTGTGGTGGTCGACGTCACCGCCCAATGAAAGGGAAAATTTAAAGGGTCACTACAAGATGCGGTCCCAGGTAAGTTGGGCCTAACGGTAACACTTAATGGTTAGTTGGGGTGGTTCGGCCTTCCAAGTGAGAAATTTTTGCGTGTGAAAAGTCATACTGAGCCAATTTTTCCACACTTTTTTTTCAGGAAAGCAATCGAAGCATGACATAAAAGGGGACATGTAAAAGCCTCCTACAGGCGAGCATGATAAAGAAGGGATGGCAAGCGTGGTAGATAAATGAATAAAAGACGGCCATGGCTTCTTTTCATAATTGTTTCTTTTTTGTTGTTTTTTTTCACCTTGTCAGTTTGATTACTTTTACTATAATTCTGTACAAGACTGTCCTATCAGTCACCGGCTGCTTGACCACCTTTCGTACACATCACATTCAGTAGTCATCCTGGAAGCCACCAATAAAATTGTGATTCTGAGGACTAGCGGCGACATGAATATAGAAGCAGCAACGCAACTTGGCCTGCCGCGCCCCTTCCCAACAGCGCCGCAATGACACGGCGACAAGACCACCTCGCCTGGCGCCCGCTTCGAAAAACCACAACCGCGCGGCGACTTCCAGGAAACCCGGCACGCAACGCGACAGGCGCACGACAAGCGCAGTTGACGACGCAGGTGTTGGCGACCGCTCGCTGCTCCGTCGCACGTCACGCCGCGAGAGCAGCGGCCAAGGTTGCTCGCCCTTCAAGCTCTCTACGCCGGCGCGTACGACAGACTGCGTGGCTCCCCGGCGCGCGCACGCGGTTGTCGCAGACCGCTCTCCTGTTTCGCGGCCCCGACAGTCGCGGAGTGCGTGGATGACGAAAGTGAGGGAGGAGGCGGTCTCCCGCTAGAGAGATGCCCGCGAAGCGAAGCGCGATAACGCCTTGAGGGAGAGGGGAAGTCCCGGCGATGGCCCCTCTGCGATCCAAACATAGCCCCCTCCTTCGTGCTTGGCTGCGGGCGTACGGATGCTGCTAATCTTGTAACGGCTGCCGTCCTCACGCGGAGACTGGAACGTCGGTGCAGATTTGCGCCTACTGTGCCGAGGCTGGGGCGACGTTGAATACCATATTTCGAAGGTCCTTGAAGGGCCCCTGAAACAACCTTCAATAATGTTGCGGTATTCCTGGGAGGTTAAATGGCACCGTTTCCCGAGTATCCTTTGACAAGAACTTTTTCAATCCCCTTTGTCGAACCATGTCTGGTACCACTATTCAAGATCGGCTACTTGTTATCGACGTTACTCACATTCGAAAAATTATTTTCGCCTCTTGTATCTCGGCTGGGATGCCACCAAAGTTGCTTTGGCTATTCACTTTGTTGTGCCTTAGAGTAGCACCTAGCAGTTTAGAATTTCCTTTGCATCCTTCGCTGCGTCGCGACCCTGGTGCTACACCCTGCCCTAAGTGCTTAAATATGTTCGCATGGTGAGAACGAAGCCTCGAGGCTAGCGTGGTCAATGTGCACTGAATCGATACTGAAGCCCCTGGGAATCTTCTGTGGCTACGAACTGCAGCATCAACGTGTCCAGGGTAGGAAAACAGCGTTGGTCAAATCTTCACGGGAAGCCCCCAAGGTGGCGTAAATTTGTAATGAGTAAATTTGTAATAGCGCAGCGCTTTAGACGGTGCACACTCGGCCTCAGCCGCAAAGAGGCAATGCACGCCAGTCAGGGACAGAGAATCAAGAGCGATCTTGAGAGCTTGCGCACCCACCTGCGCGCTCTGCGGGTGGTCTCGTCTCCGCTTCGTCGGAATGGGACCCCCAAAGGGGCCGTCGCAACCTTCACCGTGCTAGCTCATAGATACAGCCCCAAGACAGCACTCGCACTCATTCTCCGTATTTCGCACGGGGACAGCTGGCCTTCTGCGATTTCTGAGAAAGTGTTCCTGGGTGGCCTCGATATCTCGTCTATAAAGAGGCTTTAAACATAACTGTGTTTTCTGCCAGGCTGCAGCCAAAATTAACATTTTTTAAGCTTATTTTTTTAAACTGTTTTGAGCCTTTGCAGATCCGTAGTATGTATCGCGGGCTAACATCTGTTACGAACAGCTTCAATGGACCAGTAATCCCTCATATGTCAAGAAGCGACGCCGCGTACACCCGCCGTTCAAAAGCTTGTAAACGGGACGTTGGCAAAGGAATATTATTTCTCTGCAAGCATAGCACATCGTTGAAATTTAATAGTGGAGTGTGTGATTCGGAAACTGAAATTTAGGTTGTATACATTCGTAGCCGGCAGCGGTGGCCAGATAAATTTTTTTTTTTGCCAGTGTTGCGTTATCTTTCAATACGCTGGCAGACAAATACGGCAAAAAATATTTAGCATAAAATAGCATCATCATCATCGTCGTTGTCGTTGTCAGCATCATCATCATTTATTTACCTTTAAAGGCCCCAATGGGGCATTACACAGAAAGTAACATACACAAATACAACACGAAGCCTTCCAACACAAAGCTAAAATTAGTACACAGCGTTGCATGTTGTAAAAAAAAAACATATTTCACGACATATCACATAAAAAGATAACATGTGAAGAACAGAAAAAAAGGAAAATATCGCAGGTTCGTGCGCTAGGTAAACAGGAATTTCATCACTTCCCTTTCATGTTGCCGCACGCTCTGTTCACAGCGCGTGATGATGTCATTAACGCGAGGACAAGCAAAATCACTTCCCAGCTTTATACAAGAGTTTGGTGTCACTTGATGTTACCTTGCTTCCCCTAAACCTGGTAAAGTGTGTGTGTGTGTGTTGGGTTTTATGGCACATAGGCAGCTAAGGCCATCATGCGCCAAACTCAAGGTGTAGAATTGGCTTTCTGTAGAATGTTTACGAATATCAAAAAATGCCGATGGCGTAGATGACCTAAAAACATTGTGCTGCCTAGTAAAAGAAGAGAAGAAATTTGGAAATCGCTAATGGTAAAAGCCTTAAAGTAGGTCAGGCAGCCTTAGCGGCTATCCTTGGCTAGGCAAGGATCCTGAGGCTCCCAACCAATCAAATAAAAAGCCTCAGCCTACTTCTCAGGAATGAGATAAACCTGGTAAAGTCGCAACCTTGCATACCTTGACGCACCTTTGCGCAAGCATGCGCAGCTGTATTCTTAGTTGACATACTTGCGTCACCGCGGTCACCGCAGTCCATGGTCGCTCCTACGAGCAGTGGGCAGAGGGAAGCTTACAGCTGTTCAGAGGCGAGCGGATACAGTGTCACAATATCTGAGTAATTTAATCCCACAGAGTGCCCCTTGGGCCACACATTTTTGCAGCGGCAAAATAAACGACTAATCACTCAGAGCCCAACTGTCGCAACTTGCGGCAGCAGCCACTATAGGGGCTGGGGCTGTACTGCTATCGCTGGCACTAGTCCTTTTTGCGCACAAGAAATGGCGACCGCTAGAGACCGGATGCCTGCAAAAAAAAAAAAAAATCAGCCAGCTAAACGATAACCTCGTTTTGAAACCCATTAGAGAACACTATACTGAGTTTTCGCCTCAATGATAACTTCTCGAATTGCAATTTTTCTTTACTTGAGCTGCAATACCCGCCCTCTGGTAACCCAGCTTTGGTGTGAAATGCAAAGAAAGACCTATTAACATTTTTTTAATGGTATGGTTCTTATACGCGTCACGTGAAATTCCTCTGTGGGGTATATAGTTTTGTGAGCATGTGATGCGCTATGTCCTCGTCTCGGAAAGATCATCAGATGTATTAGCAGACCAACACCTCCAGTGGTCATTAAAAAGAGCCCCCCCCCCCCCCCCCTCCCGCCTTCTTCAAAGCCATGGTTTCGTCTGGGCGTATGTTTTGTGCGCTTTCGAGCTGCTTCAGGTGAGGCTATGCTAAAGTTTAGACCGAGTGAGCACGCTTGAACGGTAACAATACAGCAACAAGGTTCTTCGGCGGCTGCGATCATGACTTGCCGTCGTGTCAATGCATGCTGGAATAACGTAATTCCAAACAACGTTAACTCAGCAGCTCTGCATAAAGCCGCCCGCTAAAGTAGTAGCCAAGCAATTTGGCTGCACAAGCCTTTGGCAGCCCGTCCTCCAAACCGAACCAGTAGATTATTATTAACATTAATGATCATCTTTCTCAAAATCCATATTATCCCTTGGCGCATAAATTTCGGACTGATCAGTTGATTCACAAAATACAATGAGCTACTGATACTCTGTGGGTCCATGGCACACAGTTGTAAAAGTGCTGATTCCGACGACTTGGGGTTCTTTAAACTGAATTTAAATCAGAGTGCCGGGCCTTTTTGAATTTTGCCCCGATCAAAATGCAGTTCTTTCTTTTCGAATGCATAAAAATTAATTTAGGATCGTCGTATTCAGCTTGAGTGAAGATGAAGATGATTTTGTTGTTTTTTAATTACAGCTTATGTAATTATACACTTCCTTTTTCCTTTTCTTTTGATCCGTCATTTATGTAGTTAATTGTTTCAAAGCTACGCTGTGGCCTGCACACGGGAGACAGTGGAGTAGAGACCTGCGGATTGATTTCGACAACCGTGTTCGATTAATTGCCATTCTAGGAATTCTACGCGCACTGTGTTTCTTTCGTGAAAATGCTCCCGCACCAGCTAAAAGTACCGACGGCATGACAAGGTGTTACAGCAGCAACACACGACTGACGTCAGTCGTCATGGCGGCTTCGTGGGTTTCTTTTTTTTTTGCTTCTTTGTTTCTGCTGCTAAATGCTTCAGTTATTGGTTCTGCCCTTCAAAGCAACTTAATTTCTATGATTTCATTTTCCTCCACCGACTGCGCTGAGCAGGTTGACCTCGCACTGCCGAGTGCTGTCGCCAACATAAGAGTGCTTTTTGGGCCAATGCGACGTGCCGTTGTACCCTGCCTTCCGTTCCGCACAGCTGCAGCTCGCCACCGTTGACGCTGCAGCGTGTTGCTGCCTTTGTGTTTTTATGCCAGCAGTGTGGAATTTGCTGACGTGCTGAATCCGGCCAATGCAGTACGCGGGGCCTAAATTGCCTTGGATACAGACTATATTTGGGGCCTTCAATGCTCTAGTGTTACATCCCGCATGAAATGCTTAGAGGTGCAGTTGGCACCAAACTTGTGCAGCACGCTCGAGCGGAGCACCGGGTTGAAAACAAAGGGATGCCTTGGTGCAGCTGCGCATACCCAGCAATTCTGGACGAAAGCATTTTTGAGCCGCAAACCTTTTATGAACGCAATTTTCTTCATATAATGCAATACTTCACTATAACAATCAATAGATCCTAAGATAACCCGACGGCAGTCTTGAATGTTATGTGTATTAACGTTTTTGCTTTCGTCAAAAGCATTCCCCAATGGTTATTTATGGGAGCATTAACTGTTCGGTGCGATCGAAAGAAGCACTTAAAAGAAATATTTTGGTACGTACCTGAACAATGGGCCAGTATCTTCAACGTTTCCGTAAATATATCTTATGATTTTCCAATTTTGAAAATTTTGCCCTAAATTGTCGGACGTGTTATAAAGACAATGCATGCGCTATGCCTGTCGACCGGCATTTCTACACAACAGCTTGTAAGAGAAGAATAAATTACATATTCTAAAATGCATCAAGCCTCCTGATATGAGAGGTACTCGTAACATGAAGTCGAATGCTGGACGAAAACTCGTCGGTCGGAGACAATCATATTAAAATTTTAAAATGTGTATGACGACCATAACATAATGAAGAACAAAAACAAGACGCTGGGAGCCGAAAAATGGGGGCGATTCACTGGTGTGGCCAGGCCAGACATGGCAAGGCTAGACTGACGAACTGTGAAGCCTTCGGGAAATTCAGGGCACAGTCCGCAGACGCTGAAATCACGGACATTGAAAGCTGGGTCGCAAGGATAACGACAGGCTGGTAAAAATTAACCCGAGAGGTCGCCCTTACTACCAGCATGCCCGATGTGGATAAACATCTCTTACACCTTTGGGACACCAGACGAAGGCTGCTAAGAAGATGGAAAAGACAAAAACATAACAGGCAGCTCAAGCTTAAGATCGCCGAGGTCACCAGACAAGCCGAGTAATATGCGACGGAGCTCTCGAAGCGCGACTGGGACCAAAAATGCAACTAGCTGCAGGGGACACTAGGTTGGGCCAAGACATGGGCCAAGGCAAAATCCGAAGCTTGTAGGACGACCCAAAGGATCGCGCACCAATTCCAAGGAACTGACCAGGAAATGCGAGAGAACATCAAGCAGCGCTGTATAGGCAATGCGACACACGCCGACAGCAGTTTGGCATACACGGGCGAAGCAAATCCCGCTCTGTACGAACGCTTTACCATAGAAGAAGTTTGGTTTATGGTTTATGGGGGTTTAACGTCCCAAAGCGACTCAGGCTATGAGAGACGCCGTAGTGAAGGGCTCCGGAAATTTCGACCACATGGGGTTCTTTAACGTGCACTGACATCGCACAGTACACGGGCCTCTAGAATTTCGCCTTCATCGAAATTCGACCGCCGCGGCCGGGATCGAACCCGCGTCGTTCGGGCCAGCAGCCGAGCGCCATAACCACTCAGCCACCGCGGCAGCTCTCATAGAAGTCAGTCACGCTGTGATGTCCGCCAAAAAGAATACAACACCAGGGAAGGATGGCATCACCGATGCCATGATAAGGAACCTAGATGACAATTCAATCAAAAGATTCACGGAATTTGTCAACAAAAACTGGGAACAGGGGCCATCCCGAATGACTGGAGACATGCGGAAATAGTAATGATTCCGAAATCCGGGAAGACTGCAAACCTGGAAAATCTTAGACCCACTTCGTTAACTTCATGCTTGGGAAAAGTATATGAGAGAGTTGTGCATCAGAGGCTGCAGACCCACCTAGAAGACAACGAACTCATCCGCACACCATGTTTGGATTCCGAAAATACCTATCAGCACAACACGTTCTCCTGCAGATCAAGAAGGAGGTGCTCAATACTGTCTCAAAATATAGAGAAAACTTCTTGATCGCTCTCGATATTAAAGCGGCCTTCGACAATGTCCGTCACAGGGCTGTGCTGGAGGGGCTCAGCAACCTGGTTTACGGGCAGAGAATGCACAACTATGTAAGAGCCTTCCTCAGCAAGAGGACCGCTACCATTGGAATAGGTGGCATCAGGATTGACACCTTCATCAACCCCAAAAGAAGAACACCGCAAGGTTCTGTAATATCCCCTATGCTTTTTAGCATTGTTATGATTGGCTTAATAGGGAAGCTCGAAGAAATTGCAGGAATCAGGCATGCCATCTACGCAGACGACATCACAGCCTGTGTGACAAGGGGATACTTAGAAGAAAAACAAGACCTTCTTTTGCGAGCAGCAGACACGGTCAACGCATACGCCCAACACTGCGGACTTGTATGCTCTCCTGGAGAATCCGAGGTGCTCAGAGTCTACAGAAAACGGTATCATCTGCGAAACTACATTGACATCTACATAGGGGAAACGAAGATTCCAGAAGTATCGAAAGTTAAGATTCTTGGCATCTAGATACAGAATAACCGTCCTATACATCACACAATCAGACTGCTAGCAAATACCACAGCACAGATCACATGGATAATTGCACGAATTTCCAACAGAAAAAGAGGTATGGAGGAGGAGGACACATGTAGGCTAGTACAGGCCCTCGTGGTCAGTAGGATATTATTACAGCGCCCGTACCGAACACCGCTCGATCAAGAAAAAGAACAATCAGAGACAATTCTTAGGAGAGCATACAAATGCGCTCTCGCAATCCCGGTCAACGCTTGGTCGGAGAAATTTCTTAAACTGGGCATAAACAAAACAGTAGAAGAACATATCGGGGCCCACTTTCTCGCGCAGAAAACTAGGTTTATGCTGTCCCGAAAAGGTATAAACACGCTGAGTTTACTGGGCATAAGGGATGCTTTGAAAGAAATCAGTGCAATCAGGGGGATCATTGAGGTCAGCCCGATTCCGAGAATCATCACAAGGCGAGAAGAAAGGCAAGATCGGAATCCCACGAAAAAAGCGTCGCCGAAAAAAAGTCGTCGTATGCGTTGACGCAACCACATACAGAGAACGATACGGCTCGATACCCAGCGTGGTGGATCACCAGTTCAGGGAAATGAATTGCGCTTCAATCAAAACCAACAACATCCTCGAGGCTTAGGAAGCAGCATCGCACTCGTCATCACTCGGCCACTAGGGCGAGGAGAATTACAGACTCGCAAGAAGAGTTCAGAAGGTACAACATGCAGTGGACGCATATCCACTGCGGCCATCCACATACTGAAGGCAAGAATAATCACCTTTACGAGATGTTTCGTCACGTGGACACCAGTCCATGAGGCTGTCAAAGTGGACGAACGTGCGAACGCCACTGTCCAGCATACGCCCACCGGGAGGCGCTCACCGAAGGGGAACTGGACGCAGTCACTAGGCGGTATGCGGAGCCATCTTGGCACTCCAACGAGTCCTGAGGAGGATCTACCCCCCTCCCCCCAAAAACCTTAGTAGAGAGCAGTCGGTTGCCTGGAGACAACTGAAGACTAACTGCAGACTAAACTGAGATACCCATACCTTACTAAGCAAAGTCTATCCTTCAAGATATGACAGCAAATGCCGGCTCTGCGGTGAACACTCTATGCTTTATCACGTTACATGGACCTGTCAGAAACCGCAGGTAGTGCCAATAAACTACACACCAACAGTGGAGCAGTGGGAAGCTGCGCTGTCCTGCTCGAAGCCTGAAGAACAGCTCAAGCAGATCGAAAGGGCACGCAAGACTGCAGAGGCCACTGGGGCCCTGGACTGAGGGACGCACCTACGCCGCGAGAATCATGCTTAAAAATAAAGTTTTTCATTCATTCATTCACTGGTGTGCGCGAGCTTCTGCGAGAAAAAGACACGGTAAGATGGAGCGAAAGCTGTTAGGTTGAGCAAACTGCTAGGTTAAGTAACTGTTGGGTTGAGCAGAACTGTTTGGTTGAGTATAGAAATGATTACAGTAATGACTAAGGTAGAGAGACAGTGCACGTGGAAAAAATGAAAATTTTCATTCTTGGCAATAAGAAAAACTGTGATGATAATCAGTACTTTAACTGCTAACAGCAGTCTAACTGTAGTCTAACGTAATTTGAAAGTTTTCGCTTTCGTTCTGAGAGAATAAGAACAATATTTTTCTTTGCTACTTTCATGGTATCTTGCTATCCAATCTAAATAACCGGGTAGGGTAGGGAAACCTATCTGCTAGGTAAGGTCATGTATATTTTATCTTCCGTGCAAGCATAAACCGCTTTATGCGCAGCTTAATATAGGCAGGTTAAGCCTTAAGTGACCAGCTTGAAATTGGGTCGGAATGTACTGGGAATGAGCGCGATCGAGTGCCATTCTGGTTGTACTTTCCTGCCGCATAATACTTTATTATATATAGTCGGATACAACTTAAGTCTGCAATAAAGCTTCGCCCACATTCAGGACCACAGCACAGAATTCCTACCCCGGAAAAATGTAGTCCGTTGTTAAAACTTTCCTTGTTATCTATGCATGAAGCTAATCACAAGAAACAAATTATAAGCTTTAGAATTTTGATACCTGGATTGGGTAATAGTCGAACATTAAAAAGTCAATTTCATTTTCTGTTGTGATTGGCGAGTGGAGTAAAACATGATGCCGCGGACCGTGGCCCAGTGTTAACTGCGGTTTTTTTAAAGTTGTATCTTGCTATAATTTCTGTACTGCCAACAGTTGGGTCCCCTTACGTGGCTTTGAAAATTACAGTCAGTCCAGATTCTTCACATCACCGTTTTACAAATATGGAAGCTATAGGAGGGAGGAAAACTGCACCACGCGATTGTCGCACCTACTAAGGAGGGTAACTGGCGGCCTTTCGTGCAGCTGAAGTGCGAAGCATTCTTTCCATGTCGTGTCATTGTGCTAGACCGTGAGCTTCATGCCAGCGAGCGCGATAGCAAGCCTCCGCGCAGCCGATGCTTGTTGTCAGGACCAGCGCAGATGCACCGTCGCGTTGTAGGCCCATGTTTGGATGGAAACGCGAACTCTCCGCGTCAGTGCGAGGCGTAGCGTTTCACGGACGCCCGGGAAACGTGTTTGTGCCCTGAGACTCACGTGACGCTGGTCACGTGACGCGGAGTTGGCCGTCTGAACAATGAGGCGTGCTTGCCTATTTTGCCACTCTGGACTTACTGCGTGCCTGAGCCGTTGAACGGGGGGCCGTTTGGACTCCGGCTCTCTCTCTCTCTGGGCATGCCACTGTTTCAACGTTACGCTGTAGTGTACTGACAGTGCCCCCTCTATGCTTTCTGGTACCGAACAGTTTGTTTTTTTACTTGCGCATGTTTTGGGAGTCAGCTCTCGCAGAAGAATGGTGAGTTGGACGAGTTGGATGTAGTTCATTTTGGCGGTAAAATTCCGCGCGAAAGGACGAACGACACAGAAAGGGGACAAAAAACAGCGCTTGTTTTGTCCCCTTTCCGTGTCCTTCGTCCGTTCGCGCTGAATTTTACCGCCAAAATGAGCCAGCTCTCGATGAGATTGCGTCGACGGGTTATGCGGGGCGCTGGAATTTGCAGATTGCTTATGCCTGGAAAGACGCATAATGGATGAAGAATGAAATCCGCAGGTTAAAATGGAAGGGCGGAAATACTAAACACCGGTGATAAAGGCAAAGTGTTTTAAAGGGCCCAGCTGATGGCGATTATCTTGGTTGGTATTGTGCGTAAACGCGACCGTTAAGAAAATAAGCGCGGTCAGAAACAAACCCCTTGCTTGATCGGCCCAGTCACGAGCTCAGATGCTGGCGCAGGGGAAGTACGACAAATCAGTAGAAGTAAGAACAGAAGGAATCAATGCGCTTCGTCTTATACGCCTATCACACAGTCATCTCGAAGGCCCTCCAACCCGATAACTCTTGACAGCGATCGAGTTTGCTGTACAGCAGCTGCACAATTCCTTCGAGTTTTTACAGCGACTGAGAATCTCCAAGGCTCGTTACTCGACATCATTTGAAAGTGCCCGTGTGAGAGAGGTATTACTCCTCTCACAAAGAAGCAGTGTTCCAGAATGAATTTTGTCTAGCGGTGTTTTTAACACCCATGACCATCACCTTTAATTATATTACTTCAATGGTTGGCTAAAGTTCATGAGAGGTTGAAAACTTGCATCCAGAAAGTGGGATGTTTTGAAACATGTTTCGTGCAGCAGTTTAACTGTAAAGGTATTTTTCCGATATCAGATTACACTTCAGAAGGCATTACAGATTTCGGGAGCTGTGACAAGCCACAGTTACTCGACAGCAGGAGGAATCATGTCATAAATTCGCGCTCGCTACAAGTTTTTAGACAGTTGGTATCATCGTGCCTTTATATATCTTCCTTTCTTGCTATTTTGTACCCTATCACCTTTTGCACCACTTCTACGTTCACAGCCGAAGGGCCAGCATACATTCAAAAATAAATAAACGAAAAGTTCAAACCCTTGACCCTTTTGAGAACCAATAAAACATGGCGCATAATATGCTACTGTGTTGAACATTGTGTTCTAATTGTGTATTCCAGTCGTCGATCAGGAGCACAGCCCTGAGCCCACAAACAATCCGTCTCAGCACATAAAAACTTAAGACCTGAATCTAAATAGCCCATTGAAGCACGATTTTCTGTTCACCGAGCAAGAAAACGTGCTGCGGACTGTCGATTGAAATACGCCGTTGATTGTGGTCGCGCTACAGTGTAGGCTCCACGTTCGGGAACCCGCACTGATATCTCCTCGCCATGTTATCTTTATGTTTCAGCTCAGGATGTCCTCGCGATGTCTGCTTACTTGCTCATCGAGGTACGGCTAGCGAGTTCTCGAGCCCGGAACCCCCCTCCCTCACTTTGCTTTCCGATCATACCGCAATGCATAACACCACGTCCACAAAAATAGGACGAAAGTTGTTTTTTTTCTTCCAGCGTCCTCCGGTTGGCCTTGTCTATAGATGTTCTTAGCATACCCGAGACATATTAGCGACGACGTGTAGCGGTTTACCGAACGCCGGCTGCGCACCCGGCTGCGCACGGGTGAGGCCAGGCCCCGCCTAGCTGCACCCGTGCCACAGTGCGGGCACAGGAGGCGCCCATTAAACAGGTACACGCCTACGCTCATATGTCTCCGGTATACTGAAAGTCTGTAATAGACGTTTTTAGCATACCGGGGACGTATTAGCGAAGACATATACCGACTTACCGAACGCTGGCTGCGCACGTCTATTTGGAGGCATCCGGTAAGCTGGTATGGGTCTCCGCTAGTACGGCCCCGCTACACGTTACGCCTCTAATGTGTGGCCATCAAAATTACGCGCCATCGACTTTCGAAGGTTTGTCCAATTAAGCAGTTAATTTCCAAGTTCCACATGATTCGACTGTCCGCGTGTTGTCGCCTGAACAGTATCGTTCTTCTCTTGGGTTTTTGCCGAATGACGTGACCAGCAATGATGTGAGGAGTCAGTCTAACTCTTGGGAACATTTTACTGCCATAGCTGTGTGTTTATTTGATTGTACATAATATTGCTCACTATTATTCGAACATTGAGAGCTCTAGCACATTAAGTATTCGCGTGGAGTAGCTAACAAAAAATCACGGTATGCGTTTACGCAGAAAAAAAGTAATTCAGCGCTCCCGAGCTGAGAAGACGCTTTGAACTGATGCCAACGGAGAAACCATACATGTCCTTGTGTACTTCCAGGTGTCTCAGGCGACTGGCTTTGATGAAAACGGCGAAAGAATTTTTCTTCAGCACCTCCTCATCCCGTAAGCTTTTGATTAAATCTGTATATAATAACTTATACGGTATATAAGAAAGGTAGTTAAAAGAATACAAATATGAACAGAAATTAAGTGGACCGATGAAAACAGCAGGTCACTTCTCAATACAACTCGAAACTGGCGACAGTAGCTGAGTGGAGTGATTGAAAAATAGAGTAAAAAGGAGTACAAACTCGGGGGAAGAAAATAGGAAAGAAGAAGAGAACACAAAAGTAGGAAAAATAAATTCCAAATAAAAGAATATGCAACCTCTGTAATAAATTTACAGCCAAG